>NC_089588.1:77231959-77398817 GCF_019320115.1 Miscanthus floridulus
AAGAACTATGTGGCGCTTTGGCTCATTGATTGGGTCGTTGTTGTTTTTCCCTCTCTTCGGTTTTGTAGACATGTCGTTGACATAGAACACTTGATTCACATCCTTGGCAAGGACGAACGGTTCATCTTTATACCCAATATTGTTGAGGTCCACGGTTGTCATTCCATACTGGTTGTCGACTGCTACCCTGCCTCAAGTCGCCTTTACCCATTGGCACTTGAACAAAGGTACCTTAAAAGTAGGTGCATAGTTTAGTTCCCATATCTCCTCTATGCGACCATAATATATTTGCTTGTTTCCATTAGGGTCGGTGGCATCTATGCGAACACCACTATTTTGGTTGGTGCTCCTTTTATCTTGGGCTACTGTGTAAAATGTATTCCCATTTATCTCGTACCCTTTGTATGTGAGGATATACCACGATGGATGCCTAGCCAACAAATATAGTTGCTCGTCAATACTCTCATCACCCTGACATTCTTTTCGCAACCAGTCGCTGAAAGTTTCCATGTGCTGACGCGTAATCCAAGCTTCAGACTTCCCTGAAAACTTGGATCAGAGCAACAATTTATGTGTCTCGATATACGGATCCACCAAGGAGGAGTTTTGCAGAACTGTGTAGTGTGCTTTATTAAAATAATTGTCCTGTGTACCAATATATGTTTTCTTTCCTAGTGTCCCCTTTCCACTTAGTCTCCCCTCGTGTCGTGATTCAGGAACACCAATCGGGTCAAGGTCGAGAATAAAGTCAACACAAAACTCAATGACCTCCTCTGTTCCATAGCCCTTGGTGATGCTTCCTTCTGGCCGAGCATGGTTGTGAACATATTTCTTTAGGACTCCCATGAACCTCTCAAAGGGGAACATGTTGTGCAGGAACACGGGACCGAGAATGCTAATCTCCTTGACTAGGTGAACTAGGAGGTGTGTCATGATATTAAAGAAGGAAGGAGGGAACACCAACTCAAAGCTGACAAGACATTGAACCACATCATTCTGTAGTTTAGCTAGATCCATTGGATCGATTGCCTTATGACAAATTGCATTGAGGAATGCACATAGCTTCACGGTGGCTAGACGTACATTTGGAGGTAGAATTCCTCTTAATGCAACTGGAAGCAATTGCGTCATGAGCACGTGGCAGTCATGGGACTTTAAGTTTAGGAATTTCTTCTCTGGCACATTTATTATACCCTTTATATTCAAGGAGAATCCAGATGGTACCTTGATGCTTGCTAGGCATTCAAACATGCTTTCCTTCTCTTCTTTGCTAAGAGTGTAGCTGGCAGGACTTAAGTAATGGTGTCCATCATCTGTCTTCTCTGGATGTAGGTTGTCTCATTCTTTCAAACATCGTAGGTCCTGTCGTGCTTCAAGTGTGTCCTTAGGCTTCCCATACACACCCATAAAGCCTAGCAGGTTCACACAAAGATTCTTCGTCAGGCGCATCACGTCGATCGTGCTACGGACCTCTAGGACTTGCCAATAGGGTAGCTCCCAAAATATGGACTTCTTCTTCCACATGGGTGCATGACCGTCGGTGTCGTTCGGAATAGGTTCGCTGCCATGTGCCTTTCTGAATACTACTTTCACATCCTTGACCATATTTAGTACATCCTCACCAGTTCGGTTGCCCGGCTTGGTCTAGTGGTCTGCCTTACCTTTAAAATGCTTGTCTTTCTTTCTTAGGGGGTGATTCGCAGGAAGAAATCGACGATGGCCAAGGTACATGACCTTTTGACATTTTTTCAAGAATATACCTTTAATGTCATCGAAACAGTGCGTGCATGCATTATATCCTTTGTTTGATTGTCCTGAAAGATTACTTAGAGCAGGCCAATCATTGATGGTTACGAACAACAATGCTCGTAGGTCAAAGTGCTCCTATTTGTGCTCATCCCACATATGTACACCTGGTCTGTTCCACAAAAGTAGAAGTTCTTCAACTAGTGGCCTCAGGTACACATCGATGTTGTTGCCAGGTTGCCTTGGGCCTTGGATGAGCACTGGCATCATAATAAACTTACGCTTCATGCATAACCAGGGAGGAAGGTTGTAGATACATAGAGTAACAGGCCAAGTGCTATGACTACTGCTCTGCTCCCCGAAAGGATTCATACCATCCGTACTTAAAGCAAACCTTAAGTTTCTTGCGTCATTTACAAACTCTAGGAATTCTCTATCGATTGCTCTCCACTAGGACCCATCAGCAGGGTGTCTCAACATATTATCTACCTTACGGTCTTCTTTGTGCCATCGCAATAACTCTGCATGGTCTTTGTTTCTAAATAGTCGTTTCAAGCGTGGTATTATAGGAGCATACCACATAATCTTGGCAGGGATTTTCTTCGTGGGACGTTCGCCCTCAACATCACCAGGGTCATCTCGCCTGATCTTATACTGCGATGCATGACATACCGGGCATGCATCTAACTTCTCGTACTCCTTACCATGGTAGAGGATGCAGTCATTAGGACATGCATGTATCTTCTGGATTTCTAATCCCAAAGGGCAGACTACCTATTTTGCTTCGTACGTAGTGATGGGCAATTCGATATCCTTCGGAAGCATCTTCTTTTGGATTTTCAGTAACTCCCCAAATCCTTTGTCAGATACACCATTCTTTGCCTTCCATTGTAGCAATTCCAGTGTGGTACCCAACTTTTTCTGTCCCGCATCACAAGTTGGGTATAGCAATTTCTTATGATCCTCTAGCATGCGCTCGAACTTGATCTTCTCCTTTTCACTTTTGCATTCTCTTTGTGCGTCACGAATGGCCTAACCAAGATCATCAGCGGGCTCATCTTCTGCCACTACCTCTTCTTTAGCTTCCCCCATTGCAGTATCATTGAAGGCATCATATTCAGCAATAATGTCATCATCGTCCCATTGTTCTTCTTCACCTTCTTCCATTTCAACCCCGGTTTCTCCGTGCTTCGTCCAACAAATATAGTTTGGCATGAAACCCGACTTCAACAAATGTGAATGAAGGCTCCTTGAGCTAGCATATTTCTTCAAATTCTTATATATGGCACATGAGCAGCACATGAAACCATCGCGTTTGTTTGCCTCGGCCACACGTAAGAAAGAATGCATGCCCTCAATGAACTCTTGGGAGCGGCGATCAGCATTGTACATCCAATGCCGGCTCATCTGCATTACATGACATACATACCATATTAAAACCTAGAACATAATTAGTTAATTATACGACATGCATGCTACCACACAAGGTATTAATTTATGAAAGTCTCGCTATAATGTAGACAATCCCAACTACCACTAAAAAACTAAAGCTAAAATGCACTTCAGCAGCATAAGGATTTTGCGGCCAATCCCAACTAAAACAGACAGATCATGCATTTGTTCAACATCTATGGGCTTCTTCCGCAGTATCACTGCCTCATCAGCCGCCGTAGCCGCCTGTGCAAGAGAGTTTTGCACGTGTTCAACATACTCTTCCTCCTAGTACCAGCCTGAACATCCAGTGCCATCCCACTAAAATTAAAACAAAAAATTAGAACTTTAATCACAATCATCATGAAAATAAGTATAAATTAACCATAATCATCAAATGCGACAAAATAACTCACATTGCGATTCGGACACTTGTAGAAGCTACGGCCCTTGTTGGGACACTCCTTCCTCACCTGGTACTCCATCACAATCTTCTTCTCACACTTGCTGCATGCAATGAGAGGAAGGTCCGGCCTCAGTCGCTTTGGAACCCAATGAGAGGCCGAGGACCCAGAAGCAGTTGCCATCTACTCTCTATACTCATTTTTAATATAATATAAATTTCTCATTTTATAAACAAATAAAATTAAAAAAACTCTAAAATTCTCTATATCTCTAAACCATGAAGTGTGCTATGCATGCTAGAAATGAAAACTCAATACTAGTTTTGAATAACTACTTTAACCTTCCTTCATCCAAATACGCAAACTTTAAAGTGATTTTGAGCTTAAATAGCTTACAAATAAAAAAATCTACCATAAAAAACCACATATATCTAGTCCACAAAATGAAATAAGCTACTGATGAAACATGAGAGTATAAAGTTGGTAACCTTTAGAACCGAAGAATCGATGGAGGAATGGAAGAAATCTTGTGATACACCGGTGATGAGGAAGAAGAGAGGCCGGCGATGAAGCAAGAACACTGAGCTCGAAGTGGCTCGGGCTCGGGGAGGAACAAGGGCTATATAGGAGGGGACTTTTAGTCCTGGTTGGTGACAGAAACTAGGACTAAAGGTCCCTTTCTAATCCCGGACGGAGCCTCCAGACGGGAGTAGACTTTTACTCCCGGTTGGAGGGACCAACCGGGAGTAAAAGTTAACCTTTAGTCCCGGTTGGTAGCTCCAACCGGGACTAAAGGTCCCCTGCAGCAAAAGCCTGCTGCAGTAGCCGTTGGGCAGGGATCTTTAGTCCCGGTTGGAGCTACAAACCGGGACTAAAGGTCTCTCTAGTCCCGGGCCCGAAAAATACTGGGACTAAAGCCAAATTTCAAGCTGGATCAAAGGTCGTTTCTCTACTAGTGGTAATTTATATATGCTAGTTTATATATAGTAGGGTGGCTTTATATATGTTGCTTTGCTTCACAAGAATCTGGTGTTTCATTGCTAACTAGGGATGTTTTATGTACATCTGTTAGGGTTCCTATTTCTTCTTCTCTGATGCCAACTAATGTCAAATGCATGTTATATATTTCTTCAGATGAATGAAGTCCAGCCAAGTATTGATCAAATTTGTGCTCATGAATTGAATGTTAAACAAAGAGGAGAAGATAGAACATATTCATACTCAATGAGGACATTGCTCCTTAGTTGGTAAGCTCTTAATTTCTAGAAGAAAAAAAAATTCAATGTCCTGTGTGACTATCACTCAAAACTATGATGACGTTCTGTCTTTTAAGAGTAGAGAAATATGAAATGAGATTAGTTATTGACATTGTGATGTCCATGAGTCAAAAAATGGTAGCTAGATTGGGCAAGTAGATTTCAATTTATGAATGTCGTATGTGTATTAGTTATTCTGTACTTGCTAGTTGACAGGGCCATAAAAAGTATTAAGAAGTTGGCCATTCTGGACATCTAATTCGGTACATTCATGAATATTGGCTATGACTTTGCCGTCCACCTCTGAATATTGTTACCTATTATAACTCACGGGAAACGCACAGGCTGATACTATTTTTTCCTTTTAAACACGGTCTCTCTGTTATTTGCTTACTATAACACATGAATTTGCTAACCATTTTAAGCATCTTAAATTTAGGCAATACGGAAAATGCTATTTGTATTAATGTAGTTGTTGAACCAATTTTGCCATAACATGCCTGGTGAGGATTTGTGCATGTTTACTCTACTGTTTTTTATGAAAAAATAGGTTGATTGCTAAAGGTCGTTTAATCATTACAATGCCAATGTTGTTTAAGCATGATTAAATTTGAAGTGCTCGCAGTTGAAGTTACCATTGAGTCCATGCTTACTGGTCATGCTGAATAATCCAAAGTTGACATGGACATGCTTCTTGGTTTACAGTTTCATATCACTGCTTAATTATCCTATTGATATGCCAATTGAGCTTTCTTTTTATTATCAACGAGTCCTGGAATATACATCTATCAATACTGGAACTTTATTCTCACAAAAAATACTGCAATTTTATTAATCTTGAGACAGTCCATGGTGGTAGAGGTAATTTGGCAATAATTTATGTGAATTGACTTGATTCCTGGCAAAAGAAAATGAATCAAGAGTAGAGGTTGCAGTTCACATGTTATCGATCCTTCAGTTGCTACTTCGTTCACATACTTACTTGGTTCACATATAAGCATGCCTTGTTCATTTCCCCTACCTGCCGACTTGGATCAATACTGCCCCTGTCTTGCTTTGACAAATTTCTGAATTATTAGCCTCGGAACGAACTTCCTTTTGTAGTTTTCATTTGGACTTAACTTATTAGTACATGGATCCATAGAGTTCAGCTTTTGCAGAATGCTTGACTCAATTTTGATATACAATTATACATCAAAGGGAGTTTTAGTGACTTGAGAAGTCCAGTTTTGAAAGAAAACGGAAGTAGCAACTGAAGGATCGATAACAAAATTATACATCAATTTTGATATACAATTATACATCAAAGGGATTTTGTTCTCTTCTCCTCCCAAGATAAAAACAAATTCTTTATTGTCTGTAAACGGAAAACCGACAAGCAGATTAAGGAAACAGGGAACATAAAGGACAATATGAGGTTTCAGTGTTTTGCCCCACTTCAAATTTCAGTTTCTTTCATGAAACAAATAACTTGCCTTTGATGCTAGCTTTTCAGGAATTCAGAGAGGAGAAGAGAACAAAATCCACGCTCCAGAATTCAGGAATCATGCATGTCTCTAACCGTGCTCCTTTTGGCTTGTGTTTTGCAGCAAGCTGCAAACAGCAGCACAAGGGCTGCTATCGAGTCTCTGAAGCCCAAGCTGAAGGTCAGTTGCATTGGACCATTACAACACTCAGTTCAACTAATGACTTTCCCTGATATAGCAAACTTCACCTGAGTGAATTCATGTGATTTCTCCATCACTAAGACTGAACTTACTAATGGTCTGTTCCTAATTCCCCTTTCCAGAGAACACCTCGCCACCATCTGCCCCCTCGTAAGCCCACCTGTGCTTCTAGTTGAGAGTTGAGATGACGCACGGTAAGCTAGCTAGCTGGCCTCCAAGCTTCTTGTATGAACTTTGCACTTGTATTTAATAATCACTCCCTACAGGCAAACAACTTTGACAAAGCACAATTAGCTAAGTACTTAAAATTTGATAGAATTAACTTTAGACTTAATGTGGCCTGTAGCGTTATCACGAGCAATATACTAGTAGGGTAAAGTTGCTGAATTCGTACACTTCTTGAGATGTCCTAAATTGTGTGAGAATCCTGCAGGTGGCATTTTAGTTGGTTCTGATGGATTAGAGTAAATCTTTGACAACAAAAGTAATTGGAACTATTGGTCGTCCTCCATTGAGAATACGGCTAAGAGACAATCAAGCAAAAGGAACCAACAAGTCAGCAATGCAGAGGTGATTTGTTTGTAAACCTGTTAGTCTTTAGTTTAAGATTTCAAATTTACTTTGTTGAGTCCATGCTATTGTTGCCAAAATAATACAATTTTAGTTTACCTAATGCATATACTAATGTTAATGATTCTTTTCAGGAGCAAGATAGAGTGGAGCGCACGATTGATGGGATGATCAACAGCAAGCCAACCTTTGCTGCAATGCTAGACATAGCTCATTACATTTTGATGTGTTCAAACTAGCTAGTGTGTGTCGGATATCTTATGTGTTTCAGTTGTGCGTGTGTTATCGACTAGGTTTGACATTGGATGGTTTCATTAATGATTTGTACGAATAAAGCATATTTTGGTTTAATGGATGTCTAAATGCTTCATTCATCATATATTGTTCGGCGTGCAACTATTGTTTGAAGCTACCAAACAAAACGTCGCAATTGGACTATTGGCATAATCATTTGGTGTTTCAATATATGCTATAGCAACAAACAAATGGTGTGGAAAAAAAGCCTCAAACCAACGAAACAGCGGGCGTGGCAATAGAGTCTCCAAACTATAGTAACACAATAATAAGTGTGGCAATAGAGGGTACGAGTACAACAACCATATGTTTGTCGTTGCAACAAAGGGTTCCACCTATTGCAACCTCAATGATTACTATGGCAATAGAGGCCACCTCTAGCAACCAAATATTTTTTGTGGCAATAGAGGGTTCCACCTATAGCAACAACATAGATAGTGTGGCAATAGAGAGGACACCTGTAGCAACCAAATATTTGTCGTGGCAATAGAGGGTCCACCTATAGCAACCACAGAGATAGTGTGGCAAAAAAAGGACCATCTATTGCAATGCTATTGATGCGTGGCATTAAGGTCTATGGCAACACCCATTGTCGTTGCTAGTGCACCTATTGCTACTCTTTGGGTATGTGGCAACATGTATCTTTGGCAACGCCGGGTTTGTTGCAATAGTTACGTTTGCCACACCCACGGTGGTTGCTTATACTATGTCTTGCAACACTCCATTGTGTTGCAACAACACTCCTTTGTGTTGCAATAAGGGAAAACCTATTGCAATACCAAAATGAACCATGGTGCAAACTTTAGACCACGGTTACAGTGGCAACGCCTCCCAACGCTTTTTTGTGTTGCAAATTTGTCTATTGCAACACTTTTTGGCCTATTGCAACACTTTTAGGCAGTTGCATCAGGGGCAAAACCTTGTAGTGTTTCTCTAGTAATATCCCTAGAACTGAACAATAGAAGACAGAGCTTACTGAAGTTAGAACTAGAAGACCTTTGTGATCTCCTCTACACTCCTTTTATCTAGCCTTGATTATGAAGTTGGGTTAAGCTAGATTTGGTTATTTGCACACACGTTTCCTCGAGTTTGATATAAAACTGGGTACTCCCGGTGAAGTGCTACATCGGTATAATATCCGTGCGCTTGAGGATTATTCTGTGTGCATTAATATATACCAACAAGCATTTCTGGCGCCGCTGCCGGGGAAACGGTTGCTGAGTTAAGTTCGAACTAGCTTATCCTTGTATCATTATTCTTTTATCTTTTATCTTTTTGTTCTTTTCTTTTACCATGGATCTAGAATCCACCCCTATCTACCAATACGCTGCACCAACAAGCGGACGCCTACATCCACTACAATATGCAAAGCCTATCCTAACAACTGGCTATAAGTTGCGCCCGTGTTTAATCAACGTTGTTCAGGATCAATCTTTTTTGAGTGAAGATAATGAGAATCCCTATTCCCACCGAAATGAGTTTGAGCAAACATGTGCATGCCTACGCATAGCGGGCATGTCAGACGAAACCTTCTGATGGAAGCTTTTTCCTTTCTCTTTGACGATAAAAGCTAAACATTGGTACAAGCTCACCATAGGGAGTAGACAAGGAGATTGGGAAGCCTTGTGTTCTAGCTTTTGCTTGCAATTCTTTCCCATCTCTAGAGTAGTTAGCCTTCATTCAGAGGTTCTATCTTGTAAACAAGAAGAACAAGAATCTGTAGGCACAGCATGGGAATGTTTTAATTGTCTCATTAATACTGACCCTGACCTTACCATTCAAGACCCCATTCTTCTTCAACACTTTTATATGGGTCTAGATAGGAAAACCTCGAAGCGTCTTGAAACGGCCTCAGAAGGCTCGTTCCTCCATGTTTCTACTAATTTAGGGAGAAGCATTCTTACTAAATTCCTAGAGAACACCCCTGAAGAAGTAGAAAAGAAGCCATTAGAGGAGGAACCCTAGATAGCTGAACCTGAACTTTTGCCTAACCCAACACCAGCTTTAGCTATCCCAAATCCCAAACCACCGGAAAAGGAGGAAACTCCAATTTCGGATTTCATGCTTGAATTCGAGGATGAACTTTTTGATGAAAATGGAGATACCTCGAATTACCTTACTGTGAGGAGACCCTAGAAGCCTAGGAAATCACCATCCCATGAAGAACCTTTAGACCCTTACGAGGAAGCTTTCCTTAAAAGACTACGAAAGAGCTAGTGTCTATAATAAGCAATGAATGGTTAGAAGAATGAGAGCTTTCCTCTAATGTGATTTGTCTAGATTCACCTTCTATTTCCATTCATTGCCAAATCAACAAAGGTCCTTTCGATGCTCTTTATAATCTAGTTGTGGGCGTTAATACCATGTCTGCATCTTTTGCTCATGATTTATTGAAATACATGCCATGAACCCCAACAATAAAGTTATTGAAAGGTCTTTTAGGACACATTCTCCCAAGTTTGGGGATTCAGTATGTCCTCCCTATCCAGGTAAAAGGAGCCATGGTTAATTTGAGCTTTTATATCTTTGATATCATGGAGTTCGACCTATTGATAGAACAACTAATTAAAAGACTTATTCAAGAAGGACAAACGGGGAAGTTGAAGATAAGTCATGGGAAAAACTTTAAACTTTCTATACCTATTACTCATTCTCTAAACTCTGAGACTGAGCCAATTCCCGAGGAAGACCCAATGGAAGAGGTCAAGGTTGCATCTCTTGATGATTTGATCAAACCCAACCTTGAAGAAGATGCTCAGTTCTTCATCGAAGAAGAAGACGAAAATCCTACAGATTCTAAACCTCTAGATGAACTGTTGGAACCACCTAAGCCCACCATTGAGCTTAAACCCCTGCCTTCTGGTCTTAGATATGCTTTTCTCAATAATGATCAGGATTCTCCTGTGATCATAAGTGATAAACTCTCTCAGGAAGAATCCCTTTGTTGGATAATTGTCTTAGAAAAGCATCGCTCTGCTTTTGGCTACTCGTTCCAACACCTTAAGGGAATTAGCCCGGCTCTTTGCAGCCATTGCATCCCTACAGACCCTAACTCTATGCCTTCTAGGGAGCCACAGCGTAGGCTTAATAATGCGATGAGAGAGGTTGTTAAGAAAGAGGTGTTAAAACTCTTGCATGCCAGGATCATCTACCCCGTTCCGTATAGTGAGTGGGTAAGCCATATTCAAGTTGTGCCTAAAATGGGAGGCATGACTGTTATAAAAAATGAAAAGAATGAATCAATCCCCAAAGAACTGTCACTGGATGGCGGATGTGTATTGACTACCGAAAACTTAACAAGGCAACAAAGAAAGATCATTTTTCGTTGCCCTTCATTGATGAAATGTTGGAGCGACTGGCAAACCACTCTTTCTTCTATTTCCTTGATGGATATTCAGGTTATCATCAGATACCAATCCATCCAGATGATCAAAGCAAAACCACCTTTACATGTCCATATGGAACTTATGCTTATCATAGAATGTCTTTTGGACTATGTAATGCTCCAGCTTCTCTTCAAAGATACATGGTGTCTATATTTTCTGATATGATTGAAGAAATCATGGAAGTTTTCATGGATGACTTTTCTGTTTATGGAAAAACTTTTGATGATTGTCTTGAAAATTTAGATAAGGTTTTGCAAAGATGTGAAGAAAAGCACTTAGTCCTTAATTGGGAAAAATGTCATTTCATGGTTAGAGAAGGCATAGTGCTTGGACACTTGGTGTCCGAAAGAGGGACTGAGGTAGATAGAGCTAAAATTGAAGTAATTGAACAGTTACCTCCTCCCATAAATATCAGAGGGATCCGCTGTTTTCTTGGTCATGATGGGTTTTACCACCGTTTTATAAAAGATTTTTCACACATTTCTAGACCACTTACAAATCTTTTGTCTAAGGATGGTCCCTTTGAATTTGATGATGCATGCTTAAAATCTTTTAACATTCTTAAGAAAGCACTCATCTCTACACCAATCATTCAACCCCCTGATTGGTCGCTACCTTTGGAAATCATGTGTGATGCTAGTGATTATGTTGTGGGGGCAGTTTTGGGACAAACAAAAGATAAGAAGCATCATGCAATTGCTTATGCTAGTAAAACACTGATAGGACCTCAACTTAATTATGCAACAACTGAAAAAGAGCTCCTGGCTATTGTTTTTGCTATTGATAAGTTTAGATCTTACTTAGTAGGAGCTAAGGTGATTGTCTATACTGATCATGCTGCTTTAAAATACCCGCTCACTAAGAAAGATGCTAAACCTAGACTTATAAGATGGATTTTGTTACTCCAAGATTTTGACTTAGAAATAAAAGAAAAAAAGGGAGTAGAAAATCCTGTCACCATATCAACTTGTCTATGGAAAGACCTGTCATCTACCTATTGAGCTAGAATTCAAAGCTCACTGGACCATCAAGTGATGGAACATAGACTTTGAAGCTGCAGGAATCAAGAGGAAGATGCAACTCTCTGAGTTTGATGAATGGCGTGAAAAAGCATATCATAATGCCAAGATATTGTTTACACCAAAATCTGGAAGAAAAGTCATAGGGACTCGAAGACTCCCAAGATCATGTCATCAAGGAATCAATTGCGTGTAGATCGGAAACAGTTGATTCGAATGTAAAAAAACTGGAATCGGCTTTCTTCAGATAGCACCAGCAGATAACAACAAAGGCTATGATTGGCGCCAGGACGAGACATGTTGGACTCTACAAAAAGGGAAAGATTAGAGTCCAAGTTATCTTAAATTAGGAATGTTTTCTTTAGGGTCAAAAATTGTGATGAGTCATGCTTAGATAGGAGTCATGTGTAGGTCCCGGGTATAAATATCAAAGCCCGGCTATTGTAAAGACAACAATCAATCCAATATACAAGTCATTTACTTTTTTGGCCCTGGCCACCCCTTAGGAGTAGGAGTAGAGTAGATCTCGGTGAGTTCTTCAGCAAGTACGCCTGCATTGATCCGGTCGACCTCCACTGCTTGTTGTAAGTACCTTCATGGCTTATACCTCTGTTCATACGGCTGCATCGATCCGGTCGACCTCCACTGCGACTCTGGTATAAGTTAGTTATCGATTCTTGCCTAGTTCAAGTATGGCTGCATCGATTCAGTCGACCCCCACTGCATGAACTAGACCAAGGTCCAGTTATCGGCTCTACCTTAGAATGGCAGTCTTTGGTAGATTCATTAAGTTAACGATGTTGCTTATTGCTTTCATTATTTATCTAATTACAACAATATCATTCTGCCCGATTGGGATTGATCTAGATTGGCCTTATATCTTGTTTAGCCCATCGTTTGTTAATCTGAAACTGATCTAATCTACACATTAAACGATGAGTTATATTTTATTGGCTATTTTACATCAATCTTGATCGTGCATAGCGTGCGGTTAAAGAATGTTGCGTCTTGAGTATATTTATTGGCTAGTGAAAACTATTCCATGGCCCATTATCACGGCCTGTGTGATTCTGCCTCACACCCCACTGTTAGCACTGTAGAGTGGGGATCGTTATTTGGTAGATCTATTCCTGATAAGGCATGACTTTAACTGTGTGCTATGCCTGAATCGGCTGTTTTAGCCGATATCGAGTGCTTTCATGAACAATTCGCATCACGAGATTGTTGAAGTAAAGATAGGTTGAAAGATGTGTTAGCCCCATGATCTTATTATTGTATTACGGCCTGCATGATTCTGCCTCATGCCCCACTGATATTAGTAATGAGTTAGGGTCGTCAAGTCTATTGTTATTTCTACGGCCTGCATGATTCTGCCTCATGCCCCACTGGTCATAGCGATAGATGAGATCTAACATGTTCATTAGATTTATCTTTATTAAATGGTTAAATGGTGTTGAATTGTTTCTTTATATAGAAAGGGGTTCAGTTACTTGTAATCATTGGCTTAGCATAAACCAATAATTGTTGACATCTTATTGCCATTGATTAATATTTGTTCAAATAATGACATTTATTCTGAATAATAACCGATTCTTCTTATATAACCCAATGAGCTTTAACCGATTTATTCTCACGAATATGCTAGAATCGACTGTTTAGTTGATCTCCTTTCATATTAGCTCTCAGAGCCGCACATTCGGGACTGTCTGGCAATACCAGCATGTTCCGCCCTTAATTACTGATAAACTTTCTCTCCTTGTCAATTACAGGGTCAAATTGACTATCATGTCTCGGGAGGAGTGCGCAGGATCGACCATCCCTACG
This sequence comes from Miscanthus floridulus, assembly GCF_019320115.1. NCBI lineage: Eukaryota > Viridiplantae > Streptophyta > Magnoliopsida > Poales > Poaceae > Miscanthus > Miscanthus floridulus. The sequence continues at coordinate 77,245,557 of NC_089588.1, forward strand.
CTGAAGCTAGGCGGATCTACAGCTCCATCGAGAAGACCCTTCCGGCTTGCTACGTGTGTCCTCGACATGGGACAAAAATTCTATGTCGACGGATATATAAGGAGGGAACCAAAAGATGGCATGATAATAGGATCAAAAAGAAGGAGTTCACCCCAGAGATAAGGTATTACTTTTTAATTCCAGGATGAAATTATTTGGGCACGGAAAACTTCAAAGCAAATGGGAAGGACCATTCAAGGTCATAAGCACTTTGTCGCATGGAGCGGTAACACATCAAAATGATGAAGGTACATTACTCAAGGTAAATGACTACTGTCTCAAGATCTTTCTAGAACCTAAAAACCCACCTGAGGATTTGGATGAGGTAGATTTTCTGATTTTTCCATAGATTTACACCACTATATTCTCTTTATGTTTTGTAATGGATAAATATTGTTTTTGGGATTAGTTAGGGATTAGAAAGCACCATGAGAAAAATCTCCGTGGGAGGACACCATGTGGGACCAGCCGGTCCCATCTCTAGACCTGCCGGCCCTATTGTCAACCACCTCACGTCCGGTCAATTTTCTCGTGTATTCTAGAACCTTCCCCTCTACAATCACGTAATTTTTCACCGCATTCACATATTCCTTCATTACGAGACCTTATTGGATATATCTTGACCCCTGCTGCAAGTTGTTCTCCCCTATAAAAATGAGCCCCCGCCTACCTCCATAGCCATCCCATCAAAGCATTGCATCTCCAACAACAGCAAAGCTCTTCTCCTCCCTAGTTCCAATGGCCGGTAGAGAGATCGCCCCCTTAGGATTTAATCTAAACAAGAAGCCTGACATGCTTGCGCTGAGCGTCGTTCCTCCAAAAGAGATAGCTCCCATTCGTCAAAGCCAATCCTTTTTTCCCAAAATGTCCATCATCTGGTGATCGCTCCACTGCCTCCACATCTACTTCTTGAAGGCAATCCATGTCAGCAAGAGCCTCAGCTAGATGTCCCGAAATTGATCAAGGTGACGAAAGAAATCAAACTCCTTCCTCCAAAGGGGCACGAGGTGCTGATCGGAGTGAAGACCAATAAGTTCGGTGATGTCACATGTGCAAAGTATAAGTCGGTCACCCCACGTACAACCATTGATGGAGTCCGGGCTATGCCAAAGTAGATCAAGGTTGTTCCTCCTAAGGAGAAGAAGAGGAGGGAACCATCAGCTGTTCTAGAGAATGAGGAGAAGTGTCCACAGATAACCATGGCACTCCTGCAGAAGACGATTGAAAATCTTACCGATTTTGTTCATACCTTAGAATAGAGGATTGACGAAGAACACGTTTATCGCAAGAGCCTACAACACGATGTAAACGTCTTAAATTGTTATGTTACCAAGCCTAGGAAGTAAGGGTGAGATAGTTTATGATAAGGCACAAGTGGTTAAGTCAAGTGTTTAAGATCGTACATTTAGGTTAATCGTTTAGCTCAGTTGCTAGAGTGGTTGAAGTTTGTGTTAGCTAGTCAAAAGTTTGCGCTTAGTTTTGATTGTGTAATAAAGTGCCTTATGATTTCAATGGAATCTTGTTATTACCTGCTCTCTATTTCTTTTTGTCTATGTGTTTGTCTCCACATGTTGTGCATAAAGGTAAACAGGAAACAAGTGTGGGGGAAGCACAGCGCGACAACAAGATGGAATTCGATCAAAAAATTGCGAAATTTAGAAAGTAATGGACCAAGAATCACGTTGACCAAAGATGGACCCAAACGGGCTTTGGGCTAGGCCACCTAGTCTCCTCTATGGGCTGGCCAGCCCACTACTGGCCTCCCGCCTCGCGTTTCATCCACGGTAAGGTTTGCAGCCCATATGTTCTATTTTCACATGTTATACTTTCTATCTCAAACCAAATTGAAAATCCTTATATAAAACAACTTAAAACCTAGGGAAAGATTATTTCAGTCATGACTAAAGGATAGACTCACATAATACTTTTCCTAGAAGTCATGCTACTATTGGGAACTTATTATTAGGGACCCCATGTGTTGGTATATTTTAACGCACACAGATAAATCCGCAAGCGCACGAATACTGCTGTAGCTTTCACCCGGAGGTATTCCAAGTATCGTATCCACAGGGAAACGTGTGAGGTTAACTACGGTCCAACTTAACCCGGAGTAACAACAAGACTTAAGAAAGTCAGGACTGTAGAGGAGATCGCTAAGGTCTTCTAATTCTAATCTCAATAAGCTATGTCTTCTATTGTTCAACTAGGGATATTACTATAGAAACATAGATAGAGTATGATTCCTATAGCAAAACTATCCTGCTAGGCCTACAATCGGGAGGAGGACTACAGAGGATTCAATGAGGCTATAAGAGTCACCCTCGTGAGCTACCACCGATCCGAAATATAGGGTACATCCACAAGTAACCCGGTGTAAGCACCACGCTTACACCTACAATTACTACTTTAACTTATGGGGTCCTATAGATTAAAGCACTCAAAGAGCTATGAACCAGAAGAACAATATAAACACGATGCTTACTTAAATTAGAAGTTGATTACCAGAGAAATCTCAAACGTAGGTTAACTTCCGTCAAGGTACAAGCCATAGAGAGAGCACCGATAGGCCGACATCTCCTCCAAACACTTCCCTCACTCTCCACCTCTTATTTCTAAAGACTAGATCCTATGGAGGTCTAATCTTCTCTTGATAGCTAGCTTTGATCCTCAAGAGGAGAATATGAATTAGGGTTTCAGGATGGCCTCCAGGGAGGGGGCAGGGCCTAGTTATATAGCCCTGACCTTGCAACGTGAGCCCTTGGATCAAACCGACTTAAGCAATGGCCTAGATGCATCCACAAAGGTGGTGGGGAACCACCCCTTGAAGATGGCTGACAGGTGGGCCTGGGGGATGCCGGCCGGCCCAACCTTGCGGCATCTCGCCCTCCGCTTTGGTGACATGGCTTCTGGGGCCTTCTAGAACATTCCCACGTAGGTGCCGCGGTGGAAATTCGTATTTTCCTTTTACGTTTAGGTCCTCCTTGGCAGTTTTCAGATTAAACCCTGCTGGAAACACAGATGCACCAAAACTCATGGAATTTATTAGTTTAAACCCCTAAACCTTCATTGGTGATTATATTTATGCCCTTATCCATGTTTAATTGATGGTTTATAATGGTTGATAACTATCATCAACAATTCCCCCAAGCTTAACCTTTGCTAGTCCCATAGCAAAGCTCAACTCAGCAATGGATCAGGAGTTGATACTATGCTTTCATGCCTCAAAAGTATGCAGGTGTTCAATAAAAAATTCTCCTCCGGATTAGAATAAACTGATCTGACTTTCAAACTTACCCATATTACCTTCAACCATGGGGCTTCTTAGCCTTCACTTGGGTCTTGAGCAATTGAAAGACAGAACAATCAAGTCAAGCACTATGTCTCAAGTTCTTTGTTCAACCATTGTTCTAGAGTTTTTATAAGTTTTCTAAATAAAACTCAGAGCTTCCATTGTATGACACTCTAAAGCCTCTCAATATATGTGGTATTTGTGGATCGTCACCAAGGTAATAATGATGTTATGCCTTTTTCCCTTCCTACCACTAAGGCTTATGTGGAGTTCATAGGTAGGGAGAAAGCTAGAACATACTTGCAATGCATATATTGTAAAGTCAAACCTTGGATCCAAAGAGAGTTGAGTCATATAATCAAATCAAGATGTGCATGTGTGTGGAATATATGGTGGATATATATAGTGGCTAACTTAGTTGTACTATGCTCCTTGAAAACTTATCTCTCTTTTTGAAACTTGGAAACACTTGCTAGAGAGTAGGGGCTATCTTATTCATCTTTTTTAGGCGGGCATCTAAGTACCCATTGTTTTGATAATTCGGACACTTGTCCATTTTTTCTCAAATCTCTTTTTTTGTCTTTTTTCATGAATAACTTTTGCATAGCCCCATGCCTCTTTTCTACAATAAAACTTTTGAGAGATAGTAACAAGAACTTGGAGCATTTATTTGGTGGATGGAAAACCTATCAAGCAAGTTTTTGTGTTCACTCCTAGTGTAGGAGTAAAACATTTTTGGGTGGATCTAGATGGGATGCATGTTCTTGCGCCTACCACCAGTGTAGGAGTAGTGCATATTTGGGTTGTGTGTACGTGATCATGATTTTAAGAGTATGACAAACCTCTCATAAGGGTCAACAAAGCTTGAAAAAACTTAATGCAAAAGCAAGCAGCATATACATGGGAATTTTCCTAGCCTAAATAACATATATGGCTCTGGTGGGAATTTAAGCTTTGTCATACAGGAACTCATCATGTAACATTTTTATGTTTTTCAAAAAGTAAATCTCTAGAATTTTAGTGTCACTAGGAAGAAGATAAACAGCAGCCCAGACCTTCTCATATCATATCCGTCAATTACCTAGACTTTGATCAGGCATTCGCTACCCATGAGTTTCAAGTTCAGAATAAATCTTTATATCAAATCAATTATATCCAAAACTCTGAAGAATTCAAGGCTAAAAACTAGGTACTTGAAAGGAATTACAACAGAGCAACTATTCATCATTTCTATTTAAGAGATTTCTCTGAGTCATCTTTATTTTATTTAACTCAATGTTTTTTTAGGCGCTAGGCGTTTTCAAGGCGGTGAGCGCCTAGGCGTTTTCCCTTTTTGTATTTCAGCATATATATAGCTGAATAAATTATATAAATAATTAAATATAGTAGCAGAGTGAATTGTATAAAAGGAGATAAGGTCCAATAGACATACCTTAGTTGATACAAAAGTGACACTCATGCTTATAACATGCAGATAGTAGGTACACAACAGACATCAATCATTCAGATTTCAGGCATATTAGACAGCAGATGTTAGTACATCACAGATGCAGATAATAGATGCTAGATACAGAGCAAGAATAGCAGGCATTCAGGCATATTATATAGCATCAACCAGATCTCCAAAGGTAGTAGGTAAACAACAGCAGCACACAGGCACACCGCACACAGCAGAACACCACAAGCATACAGAGCAGGAAGATGGAAGGGAGCAGTCGAGCAGAGGAGAGAGGAGCAGGGGGTGGGCAGACCTCACCTTGGGCTTGTGGAAGGCGGTGACGAGGACCTCTGGACTCAGTGACTCCCTCCCCTGGTGGGCTCGAGGAGGAGCTCTGGACTCGCCTCCACCCTTCCCTCCAACGAGCCTCGGCGGGACACCGGACTCGCCGGTGCTACGGGTGGCGGCTGACAGGAGAGATGAAGACCGGCGGCGGACAGCAGTGAGGATCTCCTTCTCCTATTCTGCTCTCTCTCTCTATGTCTCTGTCTCTCTCTAATCCTTTCTATAGGCACCGGCGCTTTGCTCTTTTCCTTCCCGCGCAGCCGCTTTCTTTCCCGCGCTGTCACCCGCTCTCGCGCGTGCGCGCTCCCGCCCGCGAAAATAGAGTCCCGCGCCCACGCGCTCCCGCCCAGCCGCCGCCTCGTCCGCCTACTCGCCACCCAGGCGCCGTGGAGGCGTCACAGAATGCCGCGGAGGCACGCGGACTGCCTAGATGTACGCCTACCCCCGTAGGCGCTGCGGTATGCCTCCGCCCAGCGCCTAGTCGCGCCTAGGCAACCGTGGAATCTCGCCTTGCCGAACATTGATTTAACTCTTAAAAATAGAAAACTAGACACATACTTTTTATTTTGTTTTCATAATTTAAAATCACACCTTACTATGATATATAGCCAAGATAAATTTTTATTTTGTTTTAGTTTGTTATGCATCTTTTTATTTCTTTTGCAAATGTGAAGCAAACTTAAAAAATAGTAGAACTAAAAAGAGAAAGAAATACTTAGCTAGATACATGGAGGATGCTCCTCCCCCAAGCTGGATGTTGTCGTGGTCTTTCCTATCTGTCTAGAAGTTGTGTTCCTCGCGTAGCGGGTGTAGCAACCGTTTGGAAGAATGTACTTTGGATGGATGGCGTTACTCTTGATCATCCTACAAAATACTCCAACAAGAACACCAAAACTCGTGGCACATATTAGGATAAGGGTTAGCGGTCAGCCATTCAGAGATTTGTTGTCCTTGGAGGTTTAGAAAGATTTCCTAGTTGATCAAGTTCTAACAGGATGTCTATTTAATATTTTTGGATTTTCTTATTTATATAATGTAGAAAAAAATATGTATGCATGTTTATTTTTATTTTTATGCCACCACGGTGAATATTCCCTTGGGCTACACTCCGAGAAAATTTTCACATGGGGCTTTAAGCTTTAATGATGCAATGATGTAATGCAGTAATGAAAAACTTTTTATTATTTTTCTTTTCTAAATGCAATGCTAATGCAAAAAAAACTAAGAGTCAAAATAATTCATGCAATGCTAAAAAGTAAATATGGATAACTACCTATGTTACCTTATGGCCAGGGTTCAGATTTTTAAGTCCTCCGGATAGGACTTGGTTAGAGAAGAGTCCTTTACCTTTTGGGTGTATCATCCGGTCTCAGCGATGGAGAACCAGATGGCTGCATATCTTATGACGGTGTCTCTAATGATGATGTTACCTTGTTCCGCCAAATCCATCTTGGGTTTGAGTTTTGATTTTTGGCTTAGCAGGTTCAGAACCTTCACTTATAGAAATTGGGAAATCAATAACTCTCCCACACTCTGCTTGAAGTGTGTCCTGGTCATACAAACAAGGTAGAGATCAAGTGCATGGGCTCTGTTTATGGGGAAAACCAATAGAACCAAAACTTCATTTATTCTTCTCTAGCCTTAGGCACACTTAATAAGATGAAGTTGATGTTATATGCTATGTTCAATTATAGCATAGGTGATAAGATCAGAAGATTGAGCATGAATGTAGCATTTATGTTTATTTGGCAGAAAGGGTTGAATTGCTTAACCCATGGAAGGATTGTCTATCTCTGCATAATGTATCAATCTTTACATGATTATGACTATCATCTTCCAGAGATAAGAGGTGCAATGTTTTAGCTAATTTGGTTAAAACTATGAGATCAAGAAAGTGGTGCTAGGAACAAGCTTAAAGAACAAGATATGTTGAGCTAATCAGGTTTGATCAGATAAGTTGTAACTCAAACATGTTTGTTTCTTATTTATGTGTCTACAAGAATCAAAGAAAAGCTTTTTGAATAATGACCATTTACCTTAGGATGTTTCCTTTGTCATTGGAGCGTAATGACACCATATGACGAAGGGTAGATGACTCGTGATGTCCCTTCCCTTTTTATTGAAGTTTTTCTTGTTTGGCTAGCCTCGCAGCTTGAGCTGTTCATGAGCTTCTTATTTCCTAGATCACACCTTTTCTTTCTCATCCTTTTGTCATGCCATCTTTCTACTCTTCGATCTTTTTACACCTTGTTAGATCTCATTGTTTTATGCCTACAAAGGATTAGTGGACAATACATACCCGAAGAAATATACAATTTTGAAACATGGGTTGTTTGTCCATAATTTTGTAATTTCCCTCTATGCTAATGAAAAGATAGCGTTAGAATTATTTTAGCATAGTTTTTGTTTATCATGTTCTATATGTACATGGCTCAAGGCAAAGGTAACTTGCAGTAGAAGACAAAGTGAAATACTTTTGATACTTATAGTCCTTTCATCCATAATGAATGAGCTATGTCTTCTTTGTGCAATGTTATTGGAATTCATCATGAGCCTTGCTTCATCTTTGATTTGAATTCATCTCGTGACTTACCCAAATTGAGTGAGGAATTTCCTGCAGAGGTTAGTCCAACAAAATATCTAGTGTCTACTAAAGCATACTATCAACTCAAAAATCAACCTAGACATCACGTCTAATTTGATTTAGGAAGGCATTTTAACCTAAGCACCATGCTCAATTTAGAAGCCTTTGAAAGTAAAATTAGCACACCTTTTGGTTCAAGAATCAAACTAGACACCTTGCCTACTTTAATTCAGGAAAACAGTTTAAACTAAGCACCATGCCTAATTTAAAAGGCGTATGAAAATACTTCAAAATCTATGCATACTATAGTAAACAAAGGTAGCATGAAAGCATTATAGAGATTTACTCAAATGGAGATGAAAGAGCATGATTGTTACTTAGCAAATTGAGTACGATTTAAAGGTAGAGATAACCAAGGTGGATTATCAACATGGTATAAGATTTTTTTGAGAAGTCCACCCCCCATGCTTGAATTTTGCAAGGCAAAATCAAGTTTGGATGGATGTGATTCAATGTTGCATGGTGATTGGTTGGACATACCTTGAGTCGTCATCCTTCATCCTTTTTGCTTTAAACCCTGAATGGTTAGTAACAATAATATCCGAAGGAATATTTTCACAATTATGTTTCTATGCTTATTTCACAAGGGCATCACAACAAAAAGGGTAAAACCTCATGTTATCTACCGAAAGTGTTTGTTTTAGGATAGAAGCTTATCCTTGGGAAACCTTCTAATTGCACTCAAGTTGGTGAAGTGGTTTCCCCTCCAACACCAACCTTTGGGTACCTATCTCAAGATTCATACCTACGAGATTTGCAATATTTATGATAAACATATGCATCTACAACCACCCCTTAAAAGTATTTATGAACAAAAAGTATAAGGGGGTTGAAGATCTCATGTGTGGCCATGTTGGAGAGACCGATTGATTCAGGAGATCTCTCATGTGAACATGGATTTGATGAGGTGCTCATGAAATAACTTCCATGTTCGCTGATGTCATCTTCCTTTTCAATCTCCAAGGGTGTTTCTTCATGAATGTCTATAGGCGAAAACATTGTCTCCATCATTCTATGCCTAAGACAATCATTGGACATTTTATTGTCCAAGATTTCCCTTGGATTGGTGACTCTTGGGTTCATCTTATCTAAAATCTCGTCCATCCATTCAATGGCAACACCACATAAGTTCTTAATATCCTCCAGCCATTGTTGTTGCTCTTCTTGGTCTTCCTTGTGGCCTTCATGATTCCTATGCTTTGGTTGTCTTAGTGAATTTCTAGGGTCATCATGAGACTGAGGAGAAAGAGCATAAGAGGGATCATTGGGGTCAAGGATGGGTTCAAAGATGGGTTCAGATGAGAAATCTAATGTGGGCATAGAAGGGGAGAAGATAAGATTGGCTTCTGAATAGCTTGGCTCTCCTTCTATGGCATCACTAGACATGCCATCCTCGTATTCTTCATGATGAATAAGGACGCTTCCTAAGAGATCCCTTCTTGAAAGGATTTGAATTATATTCACTCGAAGGTCTCTTATGAAGATGAGAATTTAATGTTCTCCCAAAATCAGCACCAAAGAGATCATCCTTAATTTCAACAGGGATTTCTAAAGGTGGAATTCCATCTTCTCTTGGGGGATTTTGGGGTATTGATGGTTCGGGATTGATAGCCAAATCTTGGGATTGGAGTGGTTGTGATTTGGCTATCAAAACTTCCTCTTCTTGTTCGGGAGGTGATTCCTTCTCTTCCTCGATGAGTTCATTATGAATGCTAGTGCAGGGAGTGATTCCACTAATTCTATTAAGCATAGCCCTTGCTTCACTAGTAGACAAATGAAGGAAAGCTCCTTTAGAGGCTGCATCAAGGGATTCCCTAGAATCCTTGCTAAGACCCATGTAAAAATGTTGAAGAAGTACAGGGCCTTGAATGGCAAGGTCTGGGCCAGTGATGATGAGTTCATTAAAACAATCCCACGATGTACCAAGAGATTCTTCTTACAAAAGTTTTCTAAGTTTCAAACAAGAGAGATATGTTTCAAGGAGCATAGTAGAATTAGGATAGCCACCATATACATATCCACACACATGCACATCTTGATCTAAGAGTATGATATTTTTCTCCTTGGATCATTGTTTTGACTTTACAATATATGCAATGCAAGTATGTTCTCATATTTATCCGTACCTGAGCTCCACATAAGCTGTTAGAAGTAGGCAAAAAGAAGGCAAAGTAATTAATGCCTTGGCGAGGATCCAAAAATACCACATATACAGAGTGATCTAAGAGTACCACAAAAGGAGAAGGTAAGCTATGATTTGTTTTCAAAAATCTTAAAATGTTTCTCCAATTGACTTGACTGAAGGAAGATGGTGATCTGTTTCAAGCTATTTCATTCTTCAACCGTCCAAAGTTTCATGGTAGACACTTTGAATCCTGCAGAGCATGTATGACTGGGAATGGTTTTATGTTCATGTCTTGTCCCAAAGTTATGTCTTGAGTAATCCATCCTTTTATCGAGGACAAGTAAAAGCCTAAGTGTGGGGGAGTTTCTTGACGGTAGTTAACATTCATCACAAAACCGTCAATATAACTTTTATAAATGATTAAAATGGATCACCAACATAGACTTAGGGGTTTTAACTAACAAATTCTATGAGTTTTGGTGAATCTATGTTTTTAGCAGGATTTAATGAGAAAACCGCCAAGGAGGACCTATTCGTCAAAGGAAATCGCGTAATTCCGTAGGATAAACAACATGGGAAGACTCTAGAAGACTCCAGGAGGCTCTCCACCGAAGCGGAGCCTGAGCCACTGACATGTGGGGCCGGCCGGTCCTGACCAGTCAGCCTCCAGCTTCCTACGTCGGTTCTCCACCGCCTCCTAGATTGCATCTATGCCGTTTATTCAAGTCGATTTGATCCAAGGGCTCAGAATTGACGCTCCGGCCTATATATACCTGCCTGTGACCCCTCTGGGGTATATGCCATGCATTTGATCCTAAGAGCTTGAGGGCCAGAAACCCTAATTCATATTTTCACCAGGATCAGAGCTAGCAATCAAGAGAAGATTAGTCCGGATCTAGTCTTGTATTAGAGATATAGAGATAGAGTGAGAGGGAAGAGCTTCGGAGGAGTCCTGGCCTGTTGGTGCTCTCTCTACGGCTTGTACCCTAGCGGAATCAAGTTCTTCTTGAGCTTGTTTCTGAGATTTCTCTGGTAATCGACTTCTAATTCAAGTAAGCATCTTGTTCATATTGTTCTTTAGGTTTGCAACTCTCTTTTGAGTACTTTAATCGTTGTAGCTCCTGGATTAAAGTAGTATTCGTAGTGTAAGCGTGTTGCTTAGACTCGATTACTCGTGGATGTACCCTACTTTCTGGATCGGTGGTAGATTGCGAGGGTGACTCTTATAGCCTCGTTGAATCCTTTGTAGTCCACCTCCTGTTAGTAGGCCTAGCAGGACATTGTTGCTATAGAAAACATACTCTGCCTATGTTTTCTCTAGTAATATCCCTAGAACTGAACAATAGAAGACAGAGCTTACCGAAGTTAGAACTAGAAGACCTTTGTGATTTCCTCTACGCTCCTATTATCTAGCCTTGATTATGAAGTTGGGTTAAGCTAGATTTGGTTATTCTCATACACGTTTTCTCGAGTTCGATATAAAACTGGGTACTCCCTGTGAAGTGCTACATCGGTATAATATCTGTGTGCTTGCGGATTATTCTATGTGCATTAATATATACCAACAAACACCCAAAAATCTGTATACAAATTACCAACCCTTGTCATTATTATAAAAGATTTGCCTAAAGTAACCCTCAATCCGAATATTACTTACCTCATGAAAGTAGCATAAAGTAACCCCTAAATATTTATTATGTTTATTGTATTAGAAAATGAGTAAGGAGGAAAAACACATTTTAGTATAAATAATTTTGAATATTTAGCGGTATTAAACAAATTTTAATATTTTCCTTCTCTTATGTTTCTTCTCCTTTTCTTTGTGTCTTTGTGTGGTTGTTTTCCTTTTTGGTTACCTTCTCACTAGCCTCTTGTTCGGTTTTTGGTTTCAGTAAAATCATAGGTTTTTTCTCCCCACAGTTTCGGTTCAAAAAAATAGAAATGTCTTCTAAGATTCTAACCCGTGCGAGAGTCCGAATTGATGGATTAGTTAATCTCTAATAGCAATGTATACAATTTAGTATCGGGTCAGTGTCCTAACATTTCCCCCAGTTCTTTTGTTCTTTTTAGTATTGCCTATCCATCGTTCTAGTTAGTCCCTAGCGTACATCCTCAAATAACCTAGTTAATTAATGTAATTAGTCTTTTGCTTGTTTGCTCTCACTCCGAATTAATCTTCAATGGCATATGTATTATTCAGGATTACTCTTTTTGTTATATTTCTAACTTTCTTTGTTTCTATTATTATCTTGATTTTTTTTTCACGGACCTGCTTGTAGTGGTAACACCCATGACACAGGTTCGCAGCTGCGGGCTTGCCGTCAGCTTCGGGTTCTCTTTTTTTTTTTTTTTTTTTTTTTTTTTTTGCTCCAAGCTTTCCAGCCAAGATTTCTACCTTTAGTCACCATCGACTTTGACTCTGGTTTGGTCCTACGCGATGAATAATTCTGGACCATGCCTGGCGCGTTCCTAGAGGTGTCGACCTCAGTGCTTGTTGCCCTCTACTCCAAAGTCTTCGAAGTCTTCCTGTGTGCATATCACTCATGACAAATTTCCACGATGTCGCTCTCAAATAATGTACCTCTCCGTGTCTATCCTCATACAACTAGCTGGCCGGGCTGGATAGATTCACAAACTCATGTTGGTGCTGGCCACAACCCTGCAACCTTTTTTCCTCAAATAAACAGGACTAGATATCGTCACATTCAGAAGTTAGCAATCCTACAGGCTACAGCTAGTTCAACCTCACCAGGTTCTGATTTCCTCTGCTCTTGCAAAACTGATGAACAGGGACATTCTGACTCCTATATGTATCGACTGATAGTATTTTGCTTTCTTCCCGGTTGAGCATGCAGGATAGTTGAGTTCTACACGTTGCTTTGATCAATCCTAATGGCTGCACAGATGGTCAGTTCTGCAGTGGCCCAGGAGGCTGTTAACCAAATCTTATCAAGAATCAATGAGGGTTATCAGGACAAGTCAGATGCAAAGGAGAACATAGAGAGGATGGAGATGGCACACATCAAGCTGGAGGCAGCCCTTGAGACCTCCAACAAGTGGAACGTTACCAGCGTGCCACTGCTACGTTGGCGGAGCAAGCTCAAGCGCGCCTCACAGGAGTGCGACAACACTCTGCGCAGCTGTAGGCAGCGCTTGCAAGAAGAGGAAGAAGTACAGCAAGCGGTAAGGAGCTCCTCCTTTCCGAAGAGGATTGCTCATACTGCCATGTCGTTTGTTTCATTAATCTTTAGTCATGATAACCATGATGGGCTGAAAGGATCCGCTGTCGCCCTGCGATTCGAAAGGTTTGCAGAAGGTGCGAGCGAATTCTTGAGATACGTGGAACTTGGTGGAACACCACACAAATACATGTTTTCTGACCCTCTTATACGCCATCTTATCACTGGCAAAGGAACTAAGTATTGCTTTGTTAGCAATGGTCAACATCTCTCATTTCTTCTACAACCCTGTAGTTCACTACAAAAGCATGGGATGGAGGTTGGCCTACTATTGTTACTTGAAGATACCAGTGCACCAGAGAATGATTTTGCTCTTGCCCTCAACTTACGGCTTTCGGAAAGTACAGACATAGTTAGGATTGCAGTCGGATGCCTGCACCTGTTCATACCTTACTTAGGCTCAACAGTCGAGACTGTGAAGACAAAGCTCACTCAGGTACCAACACAAGACTTATGCTGGGTGTCCGATGCTTATCCGGTTTTTAGCCATTGTGTTGAACAGCAGAACAATCTTCACACCATCTGGTCCAAATGGTATCGACCGAACCCTATTTGTTGCCAGCAGCAAGATCATCACTACTCCCAGAGCTACAATTCCAAGAGCTCATCATCAGAATCATTGCCATGTGATATATACTTGGAACCCGTTATCCAAGTGTATTTGCTAGGCCATGTCGCACTGTCTGTTGGGAACAACATGCAGAGACCAGTCGCCGATGGTGAAAGCAAAACAAGCCCCTTATTGAGTGAATTTCCTTATCTGAAACTTGGAGTGCATTTCTATCCCCATGCCCCTTATGAAGATTTGTCACCTGGAGTCGAGGGTTCGGCAACTGAAATGATCAATGGGGCAGCCGTGAAACATGGCTTGTATGCAAAAATTTGCTTTGAACAGTTGGGCGACTTTATGATACCAAAGGCAGTAGATTGCCTTCAGGAGAGTGCGGCAGCTACCTCGTATCAGATGCTTTGGAAGTCCAAGCATGGCGGCGCACACCTTCAAGTCGAGAAAATCTCATGGGGACTAACCACTAGGAGAGGCATGGGTGGAAAACATCCTAAACAACGACAGGGCAAGAAGGTACAGGGATGGGCAAGTGCGAACAAAGATTTCTTGAGCTCGTGGGTTGCCCACACACCTGCCCACTTGCAGGGCACAGTCATGGACTGGGTTCAAAAAGAAAAGCAATTGCCGCTACCATTATTATTTAAAAATAATCCCTGTGTCGATGATTGTCCAATCATGTTGATTTCTTCGCAATATCATAGATCTTTAGCAAGGAAAATCAAATCATGCAGGATGTCCAATGCCTAAAGGATTTTATGTTACTATGTATGTGTCATTAGGGCATTAAGTTCTACTAGAGGAAGCTTGTCATGACAGAAAAATAGTTCAGATCGATTTATATGTTGCCTGTTAGACAATCTCGCATGTTCCTTTGGTGTGTATGTAAGTGTAAACCGTGTTATGTAATTACTTAATTTGTAAGGACTAAAAGGAGATAACTGTAAATTGATATTAAATAAAAGAACACTAAAAGGATCGTTGCAGAATTACCCAACTGGCTATTGATGGCTCTTCTCTCGCAAACGCTAAATCTCTAAAATCCTCTTGACCCTATTTATTCTTCAGTATGGTATCTAAACTGGGTTAACTTTGTTGGTTGCAATCTATTTTCTTTGATAATTTTTTGTGCTTATGGTGCTAGGAAGCAAGAATTTGGTGGTCTTCCCACATATTGTGGGCCGCAGCTGTCTTTTGTTCTTGTTGCTGCTGCGGCTATCTTTTGTTCTTGTTGGTCGTTGAGGTAGTCGACTGGGAATGGATCCAACCAAAAGGTTGATCTAGGGGCATTATACTGGGAGTCAAGGTTGACTCCTTTGAGATTGAGTGTGACCCTTTTATAATTTTGTATCCACATATGACCATAAGAAATATACTAACTTTATTCTTTCTTTGTTTCCTGAACCGCCTGTAAACTTATTGCTTGCCTTCTTTTAATAAACATTTAGTATTCCCTGCTCCGGTTTGCCACAAAAAATAAAGTAGACTAACTTTCGGTGGGATATTATTATTAGGGGTGAAAACACTCGGAGTAAACTATGTTCTGACTCGGTCCAATTTCTGCATTCAACTCATGTGTATTTATTTATTGTCATCCTGCGTGTGTATCACAACTGGCCGGCTGGGCATGATAGATTCCCCAACTCTTGTGTCTAAGTTGCTGTGGTGTCCTTCTGAGACACTACACAGCTAGTTCAAGTGTTCAACCACGCCAGATTTTGATTTCTGAAGGACAAAAAAAGGAGACCAAAGGGGGGTGAATGGGAGCCGATTAAAAATTTCTTTTAACCCAACACACCTCCCTTTTAATTGCCAATGTCACACACACTAACTGGTATGTTGACCCTAGAAACAATTTGAAATATCTCAAACAGTGCAAAAGTGAAGCGACAAGCCATGAATAAAATTACTTGCTAATTAGCCGGCTAACAAAAGCTCTATGCATCATGCAAAATATTAAACCAAGAGCTACAGTTAAGACATGACAGATAAAGCAATTAAATCAAGCTTCAGCCTTGAAAAACACTATCAGGATCCATGACAATCTAAAGTAATCAAATAATGAATGACCTTACTCCTGGAAAGCTGAAAAGACCAAGCTGCAACTCCTGTACTACTAGGAGGCAAGAACAGAACACAAGATGTCCTCACGTAACAAGCTAAAGTAAATAAACTAATCAAATAATGAATGGCTAATGGTGACTTGAATAGTTCATTCACTGTTGCTTGAAAATGACACATCACAAAAGACATGGAATTTATCCCATGCTGCTACTACTGCCGTGTGCTAGAAAGACAAGAGCAAGGTCTGAACTCTGAAGCAACAAAGACATGAAGTAGCTTCTAATATTCAGGTACGTGCAAGATCCATGACAATCGGCTAAACAAATGAATCAATCACCGATGTGAGCAACGATTAACAAGTAATAAAAATGAAATGCTGCTGCACTAGTTATCGTCACCTCCAGGTTGTTGAACTGAAAAGAACATACCATAATGCGGTGGTGAACCTGTTGTTGCCACTGAAGAAAAACAATACCTGTTGTCTCACATGCGGTTGTGATTGAGCACAGGAAGGAAATGCTGCTGTACAAATCAGCTTGGCCGAATGGCCTGGATGGCCTTGCCGATCAGAAGGCTTGGCCGAGCAGCCTTGCTGCTGCAACGTGCACACCAGAGAGAGAGGGCGGCAGGCCTGGGCACCACGGGCGTGCATCAGGAGCAGGTGCTGGGCGCTGGAGACAGAGCTGAGAACGGAAGACTGCTCGTGTGTGAAACTGAAAGGACCGGCCACCAGTGATCTGCTCGACGCACAGCTGATGCACGTCGGTTTGCTTGGCGAAAAGCCAGAAGATGCAGAGCGTACTGGTGGCAACCAGCGCTCCTATCGGTGCTCTACGGACCGCGGGTAGGTACCACGAGCAGCGACGGGAAAAGCACGAGCAGAGGCCGAACGCAACAAGTAGAGAAAAGGGCGACAACCAAATTCGAAGAAAATTCGATCAAGAATCCATGATTCGTTCCCAAAATTTGCACAGGTAATCACAACTGAGTTGAGAAGCTACTCCTAACAAATCATCGCTCAATAAGAGCTCTACATCCGGTGAACTCGGATCACGTGCAATAACACAGTTTTTCTCCAAAAAAAAAAACGAAATTCGCCCTGATCTAAGAGCTCACGTGGAATTGGTTCGAATCACTTGGTAGACAGACTCCACATATGTCCTAACTCATCTCAGATAAAAAAGAACGAACCAAAACCACCTCAAATCGATGAACGAAAAATCACCAAAAATAGCTCCGAAAATCACAGAAAAAGAAAAACTTCAGATTTAGAGATAAAACAAGTGGTGCACGAATTTGATCCTCCACTCCTAACCAAATCAAAGCTAACATGGCAAAAAGCTCTCATTTGTGTGGTGTTGAGAGAAGGCTAGGGTTTATGTGATCACATAAACCCTAGCCTTCTCTCAACACCACACAAATGAGAGTCACCCTCCCAGGATAGCTGCCCAATCAAGCCCTTCACACACACACACACATATATATATATACACGCACGTCAAAAGACAAAAACGCCCTTACATGAAGCACACAACCCAAAAACCCATTAGGGGTAAACCTGTCCAAGTTTTTCATCGTCGATCCAATGGGCCAGCGCTTTCTCGACATCGCTTCGCCTCAACGCAAGCTTCGAGATGTCACCATGTGTCCGCCAATCCGTCACTCCCCGATTTTGAGGCCCAAACCAGTCAAACTTGTGCTGATGGTTTTGAGGCCTAAACCACAAAACTGTCCTCCGATGGTTTTGAGGCCGAAACCACCAAACCCCTCCAATAGTTTTTGAGGACGAAACCAACAAACCCCTCCGATGGTTTTGAGGACGAAACCACCAAACCCCCGTGCACGCCTCACCAGGCGTGACTAACCGATGTCCGCCAAGCTTGACGCCTTCTCCTTCCTGCTTGACTTGACCGACGCCATCTACATCTCCCTTGTAGATGCGTGTCTGGCCTCCGCCAACTGCCACGGCGCCATCGTCCTCCTCCTTGACTTGGTCGACGTCATCTTCATCACCCATGTACTCTTTCACTTGTCGATATCGCCAAGTGTCAGCCACCGCGGCTAGTCACCCGGCCTCCTGGTCCCTCGGTTCAAGCCTCACATCCGTCCTTCACTGCTCTCAGTCCATCGGTATGGCACGTCCCTATTTGACCTTCACCTCGCCGTCGACCATCGCCTCCGAGCTCCACACCTGCGCACCACAAAGCCAAAAGACATGTTGCACAACACACTCAACGCAGCACAACTCAACACAACGCCTCTGGTTAGCCATTAGCGTAATCAAGCACATATAAAATATGAGTCAGCTGGGAAAGCCTCAAACCTTTCACACATGTGTCCATCATTCATCACACACATATGGATACATCTCCACCATGTGTTCACAATTTCCTCTCCGCACTTGCAGTTTACGAGATCAATCATAGATTTTAGATAGATGAACAGGGACAATCTGACTCAAATATCTATGCAATATTTTGCTTTCTTTGTGTGATGCAGGACAACCGATTCTACAGGTTGCTTTGATCAGTCTTAATGGCAGCAGAGATGGTCGGTTGTGCGGTGGCCCAGGAGGCTGTTAACGAAGTCTTATCAAGAATCAAGGAGGGTTATGCGGAGAAGTCAGATGCAAATTAAAGGAGCACATAGAGAGGATGGAGATGGCGCACATCAAGTTAGAAGCCGTCCTTGAGACATCCAACAAGTGGAACATCACAACGTGCCACTGCTGCGTTGGCAGAGCAAGCTCAACTGCAGGTAGTGATTGCAAGAAGATGAAGAAGTGAAACATGGGCTACAGAGCTCCTCCTTTCCTAAGAGGGTCGCTCATACTGCCATGTCATTTGTTTCATCAATGTTTAGCAGTGGTAACGATGACGAACTAAGAGGATCCACTGCCTTGCGGCGATTTCAGCGGTTTGCTGATGGTGCGAGCGAGTTCTTGAGGCACGTGGAGCTTGGTGGCACACCATGTAGATACATGTTCTCCATGCCTCTTATGCGCCATCTTGTCGCTGGCGAAGCCAGAAAAAAATTAGGAGGGGCTGAACAAAAGAATAGAGGCTTTTTTTTTATCTTCTCTTAACCTTAGCCTCTCCTACCTAATACATATATGCATAAAATTTTAAGAGAGGGCTTAGGGGTCTCCACGTGCTCAGGATCGGTAGGGGGGGCTAGAGCCCCCCTAGCCCCACCGCTGGCTTCGTCACTGACTGGCAAAGGAACAAAGTATTGCTTTGTTCGTTGGGGCCAACATCTCTCACTTACTCTACAGCCCTTTAGTCTACCCAACCATGCGATGGGGGGAGCTTGGTATTCTTACTTGAAGATGGCAATGTGCCAGAGAAAAATTTCCTTCTTGCCCTCAGCTTATGGCTTTCTGAGAGTACTGACATAAAGTTGGGGTTGTAGTCAGACGCCTGCAGCTGTTCATACCATACTTGAGCTCAACAGCCGAGATTGTGAAGACAAAGCTCACCCAGATGCGAATGCAAGACTTGTGTTGGGTGTTTGATGCTTATTCAGTTTATGGCTGTGATGAACAACAGAATAGTCTTCACACTATGTGTTCTAAATGGTTTCGACCAAACCCATTTTGCTGTCAACAACAAAATCATTGCCATGTGATATATACTTGGAACCAGCTACCCAAGTGTATTTGGTAGGACATGTCGCACTGTCAGCTTGGAACAATAGGCAGACTGCAGTCATCGATGGCGAAAGCCAAAGAAGCCCCACGAGAGACTTTCCATATCTGAAACTGGGCACACTTCAGTGTCAAAGATAATCAACGATGAAGCCAAACATTGTGGCATGTATGCAAACATTTCCTTTGAACAGCTGGGCGAGATCACGATGCCAAAAGCAGTAGATTGCCTTAGTAGGATTGTGGAAGCTACCTCATATCAGATGTCGTGTAAGTCTAAGCATGGAAGCGCGTATTTTTGGGTGGAGAAGACCTCATGGAGAGCAACTACTAGGAAGGACAAAGTTGGAAAACGCTGTAAGCAATGGCAGGACAAGAAGGTGCCAGTTCAGGGATGGACAGGTGCTAACAGTGAGTTCATTATTAGCTCGTGGGTTGCGCACATGCCTGCCCAGTTGCAGGGCTCGATCGTTGATTATTGGATTCAGAAACAAAAGCGATCCACACTACCGTTGTTATTGAAAACTAATGCCTGCGTCCATGATTGTCCAATCACGATGTTGTCTTTGCAAGATCACAGTTATTTGGCAAGGAAGCTCAAGATGTCCAGCACGTTAAACCCCTGAAGGATTTCCACTTGCTTGTACTACCTTGATGTACATAAAAAAGTCACTGTTGGTATGTGTTGCAAATATAATATCTAGGGTTGACCTATTCCAAATTATAAGACATTTTGGCATTTCTAAATCTATTGTTTTTATTATATTTTTAGACATAGTGTATCATGAAATTCCTCTGTCCTTTCATGCTCGTGGGCCATGTTCTTTCCCGATGTGTGGCCGGTTTCTCGTGGGGCTGATCCACACATGTAAGTAATGTGAGCATACATGTCAAAGCGTACAGAGGGTTTCATGAGAGCCTATGCTGATCGTTTGATTGAAACATGGGCAAAGGATCTACAAAGTACTGATGTGAGAGTACAAAGTTTATTTATACTATGCTACTATAAAGTTTTTCATTATTAGTAAAAAGTTTCTTTTAACTCAGCTACTAGCCGATGGTCACCAGGGAAAATATAAGATATGCGTGCAAACGGGTAAATGGGCCTACAACACCTAGATTGCTGCTAGCTGGGTCAGATGCGTAAAAGCGTGATGCATGTCAGCAGAACCAAGTCCTCAACAGCTGAGGCATCCCAGGCTTCTCGGATCCACGACGGCTCCAACAGCTCGCGCGTTCTTCACGCGCACGACGCGCACGCCGCACCTGTGACTCGCTCGTCATGACCTCGCGTGCCCGGTCCTCGCGCTACACGCATGCCCGCTAGGCACGCCCGTCCGCTTGAGTGTACAGTCATGGCCAAAGGCCCTCGGTTGTAATCATATATATGTGTGCACTGTATTCATTAATGAAGGTCGTCCAGTTGCACAATTCTATTCTACATGGTATCAGCCGCTCTACGATCCTAATTTTACTCTCTGCCCATCACACCTTCCGCTCCAATGGATCTCTACTCCCAGCACTCTGATTCATCCGATGATGGTTCCTCCATCGCCCCCACCAATCCTTCCCAGATTCAAGGTGTCTCCATTCGCCACCATGTTCCCGTCGTCCTCGACATGGAGGAGGGCAACTTCGGTCAGTGGCGCCACTTCTTCGAGTCCACCCTCGGCAAGTTTGGTCTGGAGGACCATGTCCGCTCCACTACTCCACGTGCTGAACGCAATCGTGAGTGGCGCATGATCGATTCGTGCGTCGTCAACTGGATACTCGCGACCGTCTCCAAGGGCGTCTATGACGTCGTGCGCCGTGATAACCACGACGCGTTCTCCCTCTGGAATGCCGTCGAGGGGCTCTTCCACGACAACGAGCTGCAGCGCGCCGTCTACCTCAAAACCGAGCTGCGCTCTCTTCAACAAGGTGACATGTCGATGAACACCTACTGCACCAAGCTGAAGCGCATCGCCGATCAGCTGCGCGACATCGGCCACCCCATCTCCGAGCTGAGCCAGGTGCTGAACCTCCTTCGCGGCCTCAATCCTCGGTACCGCTAGGTCAAGCCCGTCGTCACCTCCAAGTTCTCGCCGCACACCTTCCAGAGTGCCCGCTCCTTCCTCATCCTTGAGGAGCTCAGCTTTCAGCATGACTCCAACGCCGAGGCCGGTCAGGCCCTTACTGCAGCGCATGGTGACCACAGCGGCGGCTCCACCAACTCCGTCCTCCACGCTTCCTCCGACGCCAAATACGGCTCCTCCGCTCCTTCTGCGCCGCGATCCAACAACAACCATTCCGGCAACAGCAACGGTGGCGGCAACGGGCGCTCCAACAATCGGTCCGATCGGCGTCGCGGCGGCGGCAACAACAATGGCGGCGGCGGCGGCAGCCAAACCCAGAACAACATCAACGCCCCCAACACCCAGTCCGCGCTGTGGGCCGCGGGTTACAACCCATGGCAGGGCATGGTGCAGGCTTGGCCCATGCCCTTCCGTGCTCCCGAGGCCGGTGTTCTGGGCCCTCGCCCACCCATCCAGCCGCAACAGGCGATGGCGGCCGCTGCATAGAACTCCAACGCCTTCGACACCAGCGCTCTCGACGTGGTGTTGAACGCGACCGGTGTTCCTCATCAACCTCCCAACGCCGTCGACTGGTACTTTGACATTGGAGCCACGTCGCACATGTCATCCTCTCCTGGTACACTCCTTCCCTCTACCCTCCAACCATCCTCCTCCACCATCACAGTGGGTAATGGTGCTCGTGTACCCGTCACGCACCAGGCACAAACTTTCATTCCCACTGCCACCAAATCTCTTCGTTTAAATGATGTTCTTGTATCTCTGTCACTTATTAAGAACTTGATCTCAGTTCGTCGTTTAACACATGACAACAATGTTTCAATCGAATTTGACCCTTCTGGCTTTTCCATTAAGGATCTTCCTACCAAGGTGGAGATGCTCCGATGTGAGAGCAGCGGCGATCTCTACCCACTCCGACCTCCACGCCATCAAGCTCTTCACATGTCCTCGGCGATGTCCCTATGGCATCTGCGGCTGGGACACCTAGGACATCCAGTTACCTCTCAAATTCTGCATAATTTTGCCTTTCGTTGTAATAAGACTGATGCCCATTCATGTACATCATACCGGCTTGGCAAACATACTCGCCTGCCGTTTGCTGCATCTGCATCACATTCCTTTTTCCCTTTTCAGCTAGTGCACTCTGATGTTTGGACCTCACCTGTGTTCAGCTACTCAGGCTATAAATACTATATTGCATTCCTTGATGATTATACTCACTATCTATGGACAAATCCACTACGCAATAAGTATGACGTTCTTCCAACCATCCGAGTGTTTATCACTTATGTCCACACTCAGTTTCGCCTGCCGATCCTCGCTTTTCAAACTAACAATGGCAGGGAGTATGACTCCACTGCTATGCGCCTTCTCCTCTCTTCCCTCGGCACTCAGCTACAGCTGTCCTGTCCCTATACATCACAACAAAATGGGAAGGCTGAACGCGTGCTTTGCACGGTTAATGATTGTGTGCGGACTCTGTTGATTCATAGTGCAGCTCCCTTGGAGTTTTGGGCCGAGGCGCTCGCGACGGCGACGTACCTGATCAACCGCCGACCATGTCGCACCACCAGAACCGCTACGCCGTATGAGCTCGTCTTCGGCACACCTCCGTCCTATGACGAGCTTCGCGTCTTTGGCTGTCGCTGCTTCCCCAACACCATCGCCACGGCAAGCCACAAGCTCGCCGCGCGTTCAACGCCGTGCGTCTTCATTGACTATCCGGTGGATCACCGTGGTTATCGCTGCTACGAGCTCAGGACAGGCCGCGTCATCACCTCATGACATGTCGTGTTTGATGAAGATGTGTTCCCCTTCTGCATCACCGCCACAACTCGTGACGTGTCGATCTTGGAGGACAGTGACCCTCCACCACCTCCTCGTGGCACATAGGGTGCCGCCCAAGCTGCGCCGCGACACTGGACTCCACCACCGTCACCGTCCCCTCCGATGTATCGTCCCTCACCACCTCGACGGTCTCCGCCTGGACGTCTTGCGCCGCAATGTTCACCGACCGTCGACGACGCAGCACCATCGACACTGTCTACTACCAATCCGGTGGTCTCCAACACTACAACATCAACCCTGGTCAGCAGTGCAGCAACACCACCTACGATGCCCATCACCACGTCGCCTGCGCATGACGTTGCGGTGCCCCGTCACCCGATGATCACCCGCGCCTGAGACGGCATCCACAAACCCAACCCGAAGTATGCCATGACGGTCTCCACCGCCGTCTCACCCATCCCTCGAAGCGTCCGCAGCGCCGTCAAGGATCCCCATTGGTATGCTGCTATGAAATTGGAGTTTGATGCATTACAGGCAAACAAAACCTGGACTCTTGTTCCATGGCCGCCAGGTGCTCATGTCATCATGGGCAAATGGGTGTTCAAGCACAAGATGAATCCGGATGGCTCGCTTAAGCGCTACAAAGCTCGGTGGGTCGTTCGCGGGTTCAACTAGCGCCCCGGCATCGACTTCGGTGAAACATTCTCGCCGGTAGTCAAGCCAGCCACGATCCGAACCGTCCTCACGATCGTGGCGACGCAACACTGGCCTGCGCACCAGCTTGACGTCTCCAATGCCTTCCTCCACGGCAACTTGCAGGAACAGGTGTACAGTCAGCAGCCCACTGGCTTTGTTGATACACGACGACCCGACAATGTCTGCCTCCTCTCATGCTCGCTCTACGGACTCCGTCAAGCACCGTGGGCGTGGTTCGATCATTTTGTCGGCCATGTCACGAGCTTGGGCTTCGTCCAGTCGAAGGCAGATTCCTCCCACTTCGTCTACCACCACAATGGCGCAACATCATATCTTCTTCTGTATGTTGATGACATGATACTCTCGGCATCGACGGCAACACTCCTTCGGCACATCATCAACAGGCTGCAAGACGCATTTGCTGTGAAGGACATGGGACCGGTGCGGCACTTCCTTGGCATCAATGTTCACCGCACCTCGGCAGGCTTCTTCCTCTCCCAAGCTTCATATGCTGAGGACCTGCTGGAGCGAGCAGGTATGGCAAACTATAAAACAGTTGCCACGCCCACAGACACCAAGTCCAAGGCATCGTCAACCGATGGCAACACTACTACACAAACTTTAATGGAGGCGGGCATTTTTGATTTTCCGCGGCGGGCAAAGCCGTCCGCCGCGGCCTAGAGGCCACTGTAAATCGTGGCTTAACCGTGGCGGGCGGCTTTGCCCGCCGTGGTTAACCGATTTACCGCGGCGGGCGGTGTAACGTGCCCGCCGCGGTAAATATACTTTTACCACGGCGGTCATGTTGAACCGCCCGCCGCGGTAAATTATTTTACCGCGGCGGACACGTTACACCGCCCGCCGTGGTTATGTTCATTAGCCGTGGTGGGCATTATTATTTGCCCGCCTCGGTAAATTATTTCCTGAATTAAAAAAATACAGCAGGCATATAATTAAATTCAAATTCAAATTCAAATTCAAATCACATCTAGATTTCACAGATTAAACTTAAAAAGTATGCAGGCATTACACATGAGATAATATACATATATATACATTCACTTAGTCGTTCTTGTCATCGTTAATTCATTATATTTACATATTAAAGTCGTTATACATGCCCTAAGGAGTAATCTTGCGGACGCATCATCGTGGGTCGTTTCCTCAGCCTCTCGTACTCTGGTAAAATCGTTAGCTGGCTGTTCTCATTGAAGAACGTGCTCCCTTCAAGCACGCATTTGTCTAAGACAAACTTACATATGTCCGCCTTTGTCTGCTTGAAGGAGTGTTGGGTGCTCTGCATGTCTCTCCACCAGTTCAATCCATTCTTGAGCACCCTCCAACTGCTGTTGTACTGCTTGCACTCCCTCAGGTACTCACAGACGTAGAAGCCATAGGTTTGTGATCCTACCGGTTGTTTGGCACACTACATGATCGATACACAAGCATTAGAATACAGGCATTAGAACGCTTATGAACAGAAAGCACAATTAAACCTTTCAAATACTTACCGGAAAGTTGCGTCTGATTTTGATGCGGTTCTTATGCTTAGCCTTAAAATTCTCTGTTCTTCGATCATAGCATACAGGATCCTTCACGTACTCCTTATAAGCGCTATACGAAATGTACTAGTATTAGGCAGGGCATTAGAACGCATATGAGAAGACAGTTCAGTCACTTACACTCTGAGGCAATCTTCAAAGGCCTGTACCCTTTTAAGTTTGGCATTCTCAACGAATCAAATACGTAGGCCCTGCCATCCTGAGGGTAGATGATAAATGCAACCCAGTGACCCTCGAGACCTTGGCTGCGCCATTGAAACAAAATACATGTTACGATGAGAAATAATAATACTAGCTAGCTACCCACTTATCTCTACAGGCATGTCTTCGACTTACCCAAAGTGGTAGGGAGCTATGATACACCCATTTCTCCTGATCTTCTTCATTGCTCCTAGTATGTACCTTGAAATGTTCAACTTCTCATTGTCCATCAGTTTCTTCCTGTGCGCCTCTCTCTGTCGCTTGGTCAAGTCTTTCATGGTTGGATGATTGTCATCTAGGTGGTAACCAATGATGACTCTTTGAGCAATATGCATTGGAGATAGATAGATAACATCAAGTTTTAGTTCCTTGGATATATAGGCCATCAACCTGCAAGGACAAGCCATCGTGGCATATATAAGTAGTCTTGACCGATTCAAAGGCAGGTGATATGTGAAACTCGCAATTCATCACTTACATAGAGAACAAGGTGACTTGGGCGATGTCAATGTCTTGTTCCCGTAGTAGTCTGTACATGTCGTGGAAGTCCACGGGGAGTTCTACATCATTGCCGGGCAAGTGGAAGTACTCTGCCACAACCTTGACTAGAAAACCATGTAGGCCAGCTTTTGTCGCTTCCATGTACCAGAGATGAAACCTCCTTGTCTCCCACCTTTCCTCGTCGATGAGCTAGGCCTTGGTTATCATGAACTTCCCATGCTCGTAATGGCCGGGGCAGTCATCCGATTCAGGAAATAGATGGAAAGGTGATCTTGGCCTGGGATAGAAATGTTAGTACCATATTATGGCAAAGAAAAGTTATTAGCAAATTATGCTCGCCGCTACCATACCTTTCGAACTCAAGTGAGTATGTGAGATGCCCTTGGTTGCCTTTAGTCTTCGCCGGCGGTGGAGGACAGTGGCTTGTGCTCGCAATGGCAGCAGGCGGTGTCTTTGCCCCCGGCTCCTCCATGCCTCCCGGTCCTTTGCTTGTGCCCTTAGATGGACTATCGGGAGGTGGAGGTGGACTTGTTGTTGGAGGAGGAGAACGAGGGTGAGGGCTTGTGCCTCGGGGTGACTTCCTTCCCTTGTCATCGCCGCCATTGCCTTCGTCATCGCCGTCGCCGTGATCCGGATCATCGGGGGGACAAGATCCAGCAACGGATGGTTGTGATGCTGGTGTCGCCATCGGCGTAGAAGTCGGTGTCGAGAGAATGATCTCTATGTCGTCCTTGTTCCACAGGACTTCGGAACCAATGGCAGCTCCAAGGATTGTTACCCCTTGTGCAGTTGGATATTCTATTTCAAATTCTTCGTATTGGGTCGCATACCATGTAAGTATCATGGCAGCATAGTTGGCAGGGATCTAGTCTTGGTTGAAATCTTTGATATCTTCTTTGGGGTGCATGTAACCCTCACCCACGGTCAACTTTTTCGCCCTGCCGAACGGGATGTTGAGGTGGACGCGCATGGGTTGCCGGATGTCGTCGACGGGGTGCCTTGGGCGATCCTCGATCATCGGCAGTGGCTGCCCTTGTGTCTGCCCTTGTGGAACTTGAGGCACGACCACGCCAGCCTGGCGAAGCATCTGTGACCTCATCGACACCATATCTAGGTCATTGCTCGTGAAGGCTTCTTTTATGGACCGACTGATCATTTCGGCCACGCCTTGATCATAGCCCTTCTGAAAGATGCCCTCCTTGTACCTTTGCCTTGACCGGTATGTGGCAGCGTCGGATTGCCATGACTCCACTGAGTTCCAGCTCATCTTCGATGACATGCCACGAACGTGGCCACGGTGCTCGGGAGTTCCCAGCGCCAGGGTCAGCAAGTCCTGGCCCCTGCGAACCTCAAAGCTGTCCTTGGATTTAGTGGCCTCGATGAGAGCCCTCTCCACCTCCTCGAACTTGGGCTCATTGAACTTGCTCGCGCCCTCCTTGAGCTTCTTCAGCTTGCGGGCATAAATGAAGTCCTTAGCCCTCAAGTCTACATCGTCGTATGGATCGGGAAGCCCGGTGGCAGCTCTAGCCCTTTCTTCCTCCCGCCACTAGGGCCTCTTACTAGCAAACCCAGTCATGCCCAAGTGGTGGGGGTGCAGGTTCTTCTTTGCGAGTGCGCTGAACTTGGCGCTCTTTGCCTTTGCTTCTTCTGTTGTTCTTTGTTTGCAGAACTCTTCCCAGTGATGTTCCTTCACCATAGTGTATTTGACACAGGGTGACTTGCCTAGCTTCAGGTAGTACCTGGTCAGCATGGACTTGAAGTTTCTAAAGGCTCTTCCTACCACGTGCATGACCCACTCCCTGCACTTGTCTAGATCGGCGTCCTCGGGATAATGGAAGCTCCTCGTCACCTCACCCTAGATATGTGTCTTGTAGTCGACTGGGACATTGTTCCACTCCTCCCAAGTGATCTCCACCTTGTCCTTGACTATACATGCCACCTGGTTGCTGAACTTGGCAAGGACCATGGGTGGCGACAACGGGTTTCCCTCTGGTCCCACCTCATGGATCACATGGACTTCGCCGTGGATTTCCCTCCGGTGCCTCCCATGTTCCCCCCTTCTCAGCTTTGTCCTCTAACCACTAGACTTGCCTGAAGTGGTTGGAGATGGAGCGGGGGGTTCTTTGTCACTGACTTGTTCCTCCTCGAAATTCAATTCTTGAGGCACCACCGACATCTGTTCAGGGTTTGGAGACCGCGCACTTTCAACTTCATCGTCCCTCGGTTGGTAGGTTGGATCATCTTCGTCCTCTGTACGACGTTTCTTTGTTGGCCTTGGGGTCACGGACACTTGGCTCTCGAGGCTAGTTGATGATGATGCACTAGGGGTAGGGTCGCGCCATTCGCTTATCGGTTCCTCCGCCATTGGAAAGCTACAATGAATACATATTTCAGTTGTATAGACACAGTTATAGAGTAGTAAAGTAGAGTAGTACTAGAGTAGTAAAGTAGTAGTAGTTGGCTCAGATTTGCCCCATTGTCATCACATCGCTTTTAAACTGGTTGCTTGTATCTGGTATACAAGCCATCCTAGTTTAGCAGGGGCACTCAATCATCATCGCCGCTGCCTCAGCATAAAAGGGTTCACATCATTGCATATGCCACTGCCTCAGCAATAAGTTTAAAAGTTCATCATTGCATATGCCAAAAAAGGAACCAGCCCCATTAAACAAAAACCTTTCACAAATCAAAAACAGGAGCAGCAGTAGTAGAATAGTAGTATAGGAGGGAGTAGAGGAGTAGAGGAGGAGGGAGTAGTAGTAGGCAGTAGTAGTAGTATACTACTAGTAGTATACTAGTAGTAGTATACTACTAGAAAGTAGTAGGCAGTAGTAGTAGTATACTAGTAGTAGTACAGGAGGGAGTAGAGGTAGGCAGTAGTAGTAGTATACTAGTAGTAAAGGAGGGAGTGACCAATTCATCTCAAAATTCTCACAAATTATATCAAATTTGGCAAAATTGCAGCAGAGTGACCAATTCATCTCAAAATTCTCACAAATTTAGCTCAGAATTAGTTTAAAGGCAAGGTGCATCATAGGCAGTGGCATATGCTTAGAATTTTGTCATAAATTTCTTTGGCATCATAGGCAGCAAAAAGAATTGAATTCAAATGCTACGGTTCACCAAAAGCATCATAGATCAGTAGTATAGCAGTTCAAAATTCACCAAGTGTAGTATAGCAGTTCAGTTGAATTCAGAGTAGCAGCAGCAGTAGTAAGACAACAATGGTAGAGAGAAATAGGTAATGCAAGTACCATTTTGCATCAAGCAGTAGAGTACCAGTAAGGGGATAAGTAGTAGCTAGCCATCTCAAAAAACTTTCACAAATAAAAAAATTTGCATCAAGCTAAAGAGTGTAGGCAGTAGACAGTAGAGTGTAGGTAGTAGAGTGTAGGCAGTGGATTAATGGGCATCATGGCAATTGGCAATGCCAAACTGCCAATGACAAGCAAGAGAGGCAAATGCCAAAAAAGTTCATCATTGCATATGCCAAAAAAGGAACCAGCCCCATTAAACAAAAACCTTTCACAAATCAAAAACAGGAGCAGCAGTAGTAGAATAGTAGTATAGGAGGGAGTAGATGAGTAGAGGAGGAGGGAGTAGTAGTAGGTAGTAGTAGTAGTATACTAGTAGTATAGGAGGGAGTAGAGGAGTAGAGGAGGAGGGAGTAGTAGTAGGCAGTATACTAGTAGTGTTCACAGGCAAAAGCTATAGCTGTGCGTGTCCTGTCAGATTCAAGTGAAATACGATGAAGGTCATTCAGTAGTTCATACAACTGCAAAATAACCTCACAGTATCTATGCCCCCAATTGGAGGTCTGATTACTGAAAATATATAACTGATAGCAGATTGAATAAGTATTCACATGAAAGGAAAAAATATGCCATTTAACTATACTAGAATATAGTAAAAATATCTTAGATACATGAGACATGCAAACCAAGCAGCAGGATTATACAGACATGTTTTATTTCATTATTTGTAGACATTCAATATGCACATTACTAATCGAAGTTGTCAAACTATTTTCATGAACAGTTATTTCATAATTTTGTCCGTAGTAGTCGAGCACGCAAACCATGCAGCAGGGTAATACAGAAATGTTGCTTAATGTGTAGACATTCCATATGCAAATATAATAATCAAACTACTGAAATTGTTTTCATAGTTTCAGTTCATAAATAAAAAAATGAAATCCCAAATGCTATGTTTACTCATTATACAAAATCCAACCTTGTACACAAGAATGCAAGTCCACATCACAGAAGTTTACTTAGACATCAGTCCTGATGCGGCACAGCACAGTTTTGACTCTATCTGAAAAGAGCCAAGTATAAATTGGCACTTCTAGTTAAAATCATGTATTTGTATGCATTACTAATGCCAATTGTGTGTAGCTTATTGTACAACTGTTTATTTCACTGCGGAAACCATGGACATACAAGTCAAAGAGGCTAGGCCCTAGGGTCTATGGCCCACTGGATATGGACAGATCTAAAGACCATCCAAATACCATGTTCAGTTCAAGAAAAAGGAAAATATCTTAGCACAAAAAACCTAGTCAATTGTAAGCAGGGCTACAAGTTATCTTAGAAGTTGAGAAAATGTGTTCCCAAAAGTTAGCAATGCCAAAACTAAAGAGAACTATTTCTCAAATACTAGGAAAACTACCAGAGGATCCATAACAGTAAGCGCACAGAAATATATTAAGACCAAACTATACCTCAGTAAAGGGGAAGAAATAACCAATTCAATCTTCTCTACAAGCCCACTTTTCTTCACGTGCTCGGAGAGGGGATTGAGCCCAGCGCGGAGGAGCTCGGCGGCCGGAGCAACGGTTCCGGGGACGGGGCCCAGCATGGAGGAGCTCGACGGCCGGAGCAATGGTTCCGTGGACGGGGCCCAGCGTGGAGGAGCTCGGCGGCGGCACGATACTTCTCAATGGACGGCGCTAGGGTTCCGGTGACGGGGCGCCGGAGGAGCATGGGGGCGGGGCACGGGCAAGGGAGAGGAGGACGGGGGCACGGACTGGGCACGGGGAGGAGAACGGGGGCGGGGGTCGGTGCGCGGAGGAGCTCAATTGGCGGTGGAGATGGCGGCGGCGGCGTGAGATCTTATTCTTCTTCCGACCACCCCGCAAGCCTCCCTCGTCTTCTGCATCCACGCGACAACCAGCATTTTTCTTGTACCGACTAAAGCCGCAGTGTGGACAACTCGTCAAATTCTCATACTCATTGCCCCGATACAGGATGCAGTGGTTAGGGCATGCATCAAACTTTCTAAGCTTCATCGCCACTGGCCGGATCAGCTTCTTGGCCCGATAAGTATTGGTGGGCACCTTGTTAGCCGTTGGGTACGTGGTGGCAAGGTAGCTTAACAACTCATTGAAGCTAGTGTCAGACCAACCATGACGAGCCTTCAACATCAACTTATGGAGGTTAAAACGGAGCGCCGTGCACTCCTTTGGACAATCGCCGCCGTCCTTATAGAGAGGATCAACTGCCGCCGGTTTCAACTCTCTAAAATTCTCCAACCACTTTGGGCAACCCAACACAACGTCGTCTTCATCGAAGTGTTTGACTAGATCTTCAACAAGCTGCACATCCTCGGGTTGGCTCACAGTATCCTGACCATCACCACCGTCGCCGGCTTCGTCGGCCATGTCTTGCATTAGATCATCCACCGTGATGTAATCACGACAACTGTTGTCACTGTCGGCTGGCGCAGCTGCTGTGGAAGGATCTTTATTCACCGGTGGTGCTGTCGTCGTCGGCGTCGAAGAGCTCACTCCAGATGCACCGCCACTCGCACCAACTCTTTCGCCGTGAAATGTCCAGACTGTGTAGCCCTCGATGAAACCATACATGATCAAATGAGTTTGCACCTCGCTGTCTCGGTGGGCTTTCAGGTTCTTGCAATGAGAACATGGACATATGGTTGTCATCCGCTTCAGTCTCTCACGGTGAGCTTTACCAGCCGCAATAAACTTCCTTAATTCAAAGAGGTACCGCGGATCATTCACTCTATCGATCCGGTACATCCATTCTGATCTATCCATCATATCTGCGAACATTATCCATCACAATCAACATTAAATAAAGAAGAATTAGGAGAAATTGATGATTTTTACGTCCAAAATCATGAAAAAGAGAGGAAATGACGATGTGAAAGATGAAGCATGCATCTATGATGAATCTAAAGTTAAAGAAATACATGACATCATTTTTCCATTAAAATTGATCTAGATCTAGATCTAGATCTAAAGAGAACTCTAGGTGATGGAAATAGAGAGAAAGGATGGAAGGAGAGAGGGAGAGCCTTTATGAACCTCTTATGATGTCCTCCTCCCTCAAATCCAAGCCCTTCAACTCAAATCAAAAGTTTCCTCAAATTTTAGGGCAAAGCCTCCCCCCATGAGTTTTGAGAGAGGAAGACCCGTGGAGAAGATGGAGGGTCTGTGCTCTGTATTTGTACAGGCTTTACCGCGGCGGGCAACATAAAATGCCCACCTCGGTAAATCAACTCTTTACCACGGCGGGCAGTTTAAAGAGCCCGCCATGGTAAACCGTATTAACTGCGGCAGGCGATTCATACCGCCCGCCGTGGTAAATAACTATTTCCTGCGGCGGGCAGGTAAGGTTGCCCGCCGCGGTAAACCAATTTCCCACAGCGGGCGCCCCGGTGGCCGGCCTCGCTGGCCGGCCACCGGTTAACCGTGGCGGGCAAAAAAGGTGCCCGCCATGGAGCGTATTTTGGCCACGCTGTGCAAATTGATTCCTGTAGTAGTGCAAGCTGATCGATGACGTCACGGCGTACCGGAGCGTCGCCGAAGCGCTCCAGTAACTGACGATCACGCGACCGGACATCGCCTACACCGTGCAACAAGTTTGTCTACACATGCATGCGCCGCGTGACGTTCACCAGACGATGCGGAAACGCGTTCTTCGGTACGTCAAGGGCACGACGAC
The DNA here is from genome assembly GCF_019320115.1 of Miscanthus floridulus. Lineage (NCBI taxonomy): Eukaryota > Viridiplantae > Streptophyta > Magnoliopsida > Poales > Poaceae > Miscanthus > Miscanthus floridulus. The sequence continues at coordinate 77,278,739 of NC_089588.1, forward strand.
TCTCGGCATCCAGCTGCGCTCCGCCCCCATAGCGATGATCACCACCTACTCCGATGCCGATTGGGCCGGCTGCCCGGATACGCGTCGCTCAACGTCTGGATTTTGCGTCTTCCTCGGCAATTCGCTCATCTCGTGGTCCTCGAAGCGACAAACCACTGTGTCGCGATCGAGTGCCAAGGCTGAGTACTGCACCATTGCCAACGCAGTCTCCGAGTGCTCTTGGCTACGGCATCTCCTCGGCGAGCTCCTTGTGAAGGTACCCTCCACGACAGTGGCTTTTTGTGACAACATCTCCTCGGTGTATATGTCCAGGAACCCCGTTCACCATCGACGAACAAAACACATAGAGCTTGACATCCACTTCGTCCGAGAGAAGGTCCCCATTGGAGAACTTCGTGTCACACACGTTCCCTGTGCTCGTCAGCTCGCCGATGTGTTCACGAAGGGACTGCCGTCAACGTTATTCTTTGAGTTTCAAGACAGCCTCTCCATCACCACCGGCGATGTCGAGACTGTGGGGGGGGGGTGTCAGCGGAACCAAGTCCTCAATGACTGAGGCGTCCCAGGCTTCTCGGATCCATGACGGCTCCAATAGCTCGCGCGTTCTTCACGCGCACGATGCGCACGCCGCACCTGTGACTCGCTCGTCACGACCTCGCGTGCCCGGTCCTCGCGCTCCACACATGCTCGCCAGGCACACTCGTCCACTTGAGTGTACAGTCATGGCCAAAGGCCCTCGGTTGTAATCATATATATGTGCACTGTATTCATTATTGAAGGTCGTCCAGTTGTACAATTCTATTCTACAATGCACTTCCCGGCCTGCGTGCTGGTAACTGAAACAGTCGACGTCCATTTGTCTGTGTCTACATGCGAGCTACCATGTCAACCACTCCTCGTGGCATGTCAATGCTCTTCAGTTTGGAAATGCAAACTCTAACAGGCAACACTGTGCGACCGTGCCGGCGTCGGCGGTGTCGCCTCCACCGAAGGTGGGTTACGGTTTGGCTGTCTTCCCCAGCTCTAGATCTCCGGTGGCAGGTTGGCCTGGCGGTGGGTCGTGCTGGGTAGGCGGTGCTGCAAGATGGTGGAGTGCTGCCAGCCTTGGTGGTGGAGGTGGCAGTTTGGGCGGGCAGGGGCAGGGGAGTCTCGTCGCTGACAGGTTGATGGAGGCGGTGAATTAGTAGAGGTTGGGGTTGACGGGCGGGGGCGGAGGGCGGGCGGTGTAGTGAGGCGGCATGTCGCTGGCGGCCGTGAGCAGTGGTGAGAGGTGGCAGAGGATGGGGTCGCGCACTCACGTGGGAGCGAGACCCGTTGTGCAATAACTCTGTCCTTCCGGAAATATCTCGCAGGTCTGGAAAGCCTCCATGCTCTTCAGTCTTCTCTTTTGAGTCTCCCTCACCCACAAGGCAGCGCCGTGGTTGCTTCCTTCCTCCCATCTCTCATGGTCACGGTAGCTTCCGCACAACGTCATGCCTTACCATTATAAATTGCACACCAGTGGTGGAGTCAGAGCTAATAGGAAGAGGGCGACAAATGAAGGTCTAGATCAGATATTCCTCAAATAAAGGACTACACTGCACTCACTTCGAATCAATCTTCAATTGCATATGTATTATTTAGGACTCTTTTTGTTATATTTCTGATTTTCTTTGTTTCTACTATTATCATGATTTATTTCTAGTTCAAGAATTAGATTAATTGGATGAAGGCTAGAGACCTAAGGCAAATTAATTAATTTTGTTCCCCTTTTTTTGTTAAGTTTTTCAGCTGTCTTATGTATCATAACACAAATGTTTATTTAATTGTTGTCTATATTCTTTCCATGCATGCATTTCATTATGTATGATTATTGTTGTCGGCTTAAAGACCCTCCCTGTGCCCAAATTGGGCCCCGGCCCTGCTTGTCGTGGACTCGTGGTAACCTACCCGTGACACTGGTATGCATGCCGTCGGGTTCGGGTTCTGCTTTTTCCTCCAAGCTTTCCAGCCAAGATTTCTATGTTTAGTCACCGTCTGACGCGTTCCTAGAGGTGTCTATATAAATTCTGGCGGTCTCCAAGATGTGATACATACGTCGACCTCAGTGCATGTTGCCCTCTACTCCAAAGTCTTCAAAGTCTTCCTGTGTGCATATTCATCGCCACCAAGTGCGTGGTTGGCGGCGCAAACCTGTGTCGCCGGTGTCCTGGACGAGAAAGAAGGCAACCGAGAGCAACAGGAAAATTAATCTTGTCCAACCGTCCTCTACCTTTCTTTAGTCGAAGAGTGACGCATCCAGAGTAGCATGCGTATTCAAAAATTGAATCGTGTAATGTACGTGAATCACGTACTCTCCGGATCTCTACGTGGACCACCGTTGTCGTAGACGAAGTATGGACCGTGACCAGTGGAGCCTGGGAAGGTGCTGTCGCTGTTCCGACGACGCCCCGGACCATCACCGCCTTAGCCATGGCATCAGCAATGGTGATCCACGCCATGGTTTGCCCGTATCCCGCCGCCGGCCAACGATGACATCACTGACCGTCTGCTGCGCACCTACAAAACCCGTCACACGACTTACCTCGGGGTTTGGAACATAGACTTCAGATCATTTAGCAAGGCCAAAACTGCATCCTGGGAGGAGCTCGGCACAATTATGTCATCAACCCCTGTACATCATCACTTATAGTTAGCTGGTATGCACTCTATGCGAACCTCAGAGTTTAATTTTACCCTCTACACAAAAGTCCTGCGTCCATATCACTCTTGACAAATTTAAACATGTTGTTTGTGGTAGTGTACTAAAGCTTCAAAAAAAATTGGTGGCAAACAACCAAAAAAAAATATTTTGCCGAGTGCTAAGTTTTGGCACTCGGCAAAATAAATTCTTTGCCGAGTGTCAAACGGGGGGCACTCGACAAAGAGGACGCCGCTGGATGCCGTTAGGCCCCTACCAATCTTTGCCGAGTGTCTGCCTTTGCCGAGTGCCAGGCACTCGGCAAAGACAGCCTTTGCCGAGTGCAGGTCTTTGCCGAGTGCCAGGCACTCGGCAAAGGCCTCTTTGCTGAGTGCCATATTTTGCCGAGTGCGGCGCTTAGCAAAGCAGGTCTTTGCCGAGTGCCCGAAATTTGGCACTCGGCAAAGATTTTTGCACTCGGCAAATCACGTGTTTCCCGTAGTGACCTCTCTATTTGTATGATCACAATTCACAACTGCCTGGCTGAGCAGGATAGACTGTCGAGTGTCATAGTGCTGGTACGACTTTCTGTGACACTACAGCTAGTTCAAATGTTCAACTACGCCAGGTTTTGATTTCCTCTCCGCACTTGCACTTTACAAGATCGAATATAGATTTTAATCTGATGAGCAGGGACAATCTGGCTCATATATGTACTGAATAATTTTCTTCCTTTCTCTGCATACAGGACAACCGATTCTACAGCAGGTTTGTTTGATCAGACTTAATGGCAGCAGAGATGGTCAGTTCTGCAGTGGCCCAGGAGGCTGTTAACCAAGTCTTATCAAGACTCAAGGAGGGTTATCAGGAGAAGTCAGATGCAAAGGAGAGCATTGAGAGGATGGAGATGGCACACATTAAGATGGAGGCCGCCCTTGAGACCTCCAACAAGTGGAACGTCACCAGCGTGCCACTGCTGCGTTGGCGGAGCAAGCTCAAGCACGCCTCACAGGAGTGTGACAACACTCTGCGCAGGTGTAGGCAGCGCTTGCAAGAAGAGGAAGAAGTACAGCAAGCGGTAAGGAGCTCCTCCTTTCCGAAGAGGATTGTTCATACTGCCATGTCATTTGTTTCATTAATCTTTAGTCACAGTAACGATGATGGGCTGAAAGGATCCAATGTCGCCCGGCGATTCGAACGGTTTGCAGAAGGTGTGAGCGAATTCTTGAGATACGTGGAGCTTGGTAGAACACCACGCAGATACATGTTTTCCGACCCTCTTATACACCATCTTATCGCTGTCAAAGGAACAAAGTATTGCTATGTTAGCAATGGTCAACATCTCTGATTTCTTCTACAACCCCGTAGTCCACTACAAGAGCATGGGATGGAGGTTGGCCTAATATTGTTTTTTTGAACGAAACTGGAGGGGTTTGCACCCCTACAGCATTTATTGATAAAGAACAAGAACAGTACAAATACAAAGCAGCAAAGAGTACAAGGAGAAGCAGCAGGAGGTGGCAATTAAGATACAAGAAAGGATACTAAGAAAAGCAGTATAAGCACTGCAAGCAACCAAGCTAGTTGAGATTTGCAATCCATTGATCGAGGCCTGGGGAGTTGTAGCTTGTTTTCGCCCTTAGCAGCAATAGCTGGAGCTCAACTTTGAAATTCTACAAAGCTAAGAGAATACTTGGGTTTACTTGCCGAAAAAATAAATCATTTCTTGATCTCCAGATGGTCCACGCCATTAAGATAATAACTTCCATGAAGAAAGGCAATCTTAACTGATCTCTGAAACTTTGTAAGTTCTAAAAGGGGTCAGAATGCTGATTTGTCTGAATGTTAATGAAGCCCCAACACTGGGTGGCAAAAGGACATTCCAGAAAAAGATGTGATAGTGATTCCTCCACAGCAGCATTACAGAGCACACAATTGAAATCCTGCAGAGCCATGTTTTTCCTTCTCAACAGTTCTCTTGTGCTTATCCTGTCTTTCAGCACAAGCCAAAAGAAGACCTTATGCTTGCTTTGGCATGAGCAAGCCCACAGCCATTTGAAGGCTGGATGAACAACTTGGTGTCCACTCAAGTGTCTGTAAGTCTTTTTAATTGAGAATTTTTTGGAGTTCCAAATGTAAACCCATTTATCTGAATCCCCATTTGTGTTGGTTTCATTCAACAATTCCTGGAGCATCAACATTTGGGCGTGTGCCTACTGTGAGAGTGGCAGATGAAAGAGGCTGTGCAGAGGTGTTTGAGCACACCCATCAGCAAACACTATTTGCTTGTTTTTTTGCAAAAGAGAACAATTCTGGAAACTTCTGGTTCAGAATCTCATTGCCCCACAGGTCTTCCCAAAGAAAACAAGATGATCCATTTCCAATTTCCACTCTTGCCATTCCTTTGAACCTGTTTAGCAGCTTAACTATATCCCTCCACCAGAAGGATCCCTTCTTAGAGCTTCCAGGCAACTTCCCTGATCCATAGTACTTTTCCCAAACTAATGACACCCACGGTATATCTTCCTTGTTGAAAAATTTGTGTAAATGTTTGATCAACATAGCTTCATTTTGGATTTTGATGTTGAGAACTCCTAGCCCTCCCTCCTCCTTCTCTCTGCAGATAGTTGGCCAGGCTGCTTTGGGTTTCTGCCTTGCATTGAAATTGGCACCCCTCCATAAACATAATTTCCTGAACTTATCTATCTGGTCAATCACAGTTTGTTGGAGTAAGAATGTGCTCATACAAAATGTTGGCGTTGCAGTGAGGACATAATTTGTGACCTCAAGCCTTCCTGCCTGATTTAGAAATACTGATGTTGCAGCCAGCCTTCTCTCACATCTAGTAACCAATGGTGAAAAATCAATGGCTCTAGGCTTGGTGAGGCTTAGAGGTAATCCCAAATAGGTGAAAGGTAAGCTTCCAGTTTCATAGTTGAAAGTTCTTGCTAAATGTTGTAGCTTCTCTTGGCTTGTGTTAATGGGGACCATGATTGATTTGATGTAATTCACCTTTAATCCAATTGATTCACCAAAGGTATGCAGAAGGGCCCTCAAGGTTACTAACTGCCTGCTGCAGGCCTCCATGCTCAAAAGAGTATCATCTGCATATTGAATGATTGGAAAATCATCTGTATACCCTAATGGAATTGGTGGATTCAGGAGGCCTTGGCTTTTTGCCTTGTTAATCATAGATTGTAATAAATTAGCAGCCAGGACAAACAACAAGGGGGAAAGAGGGTCACCCTGTCTAACTCCTCTTCTACATTGGAAGACTTTGCCTGGTACCCCATTGAAAAGGACAGAAGAAGTACCAGAGTTGAGAATAGCATTTACCCAACTAATCCATCTCTGACCAAACCCTTTAGCTCTCATTACTTCGAGAATTGCTTTGTGTTCAATCTTATCAAAAGCTTTCTCAAAGTCTAATTTCAAGATGATCAAATCCTTCTTTGACTTGTGGCAATTATGTATAAACTCCAGAGCCAAGGCCAAACAATACATACTGATTTTGGTGAACTAGCCCCTTAACTAGCTTCTGAAGCCTATTCACCAGCAACTTTGTGATGAGCTTTATGGATGAGTTGAGGAGAGAGATTGGTCTATAATCTGAAACATTCTGTGGACCATCTTTCTTTGGGATTAGGACAATGTGAGAATTATTAATACTTCTCAGGCAGACCTCCCCTCTGTGGAAATTTTCACACAACAGCATGAAGTCAGTAGCTAAGAGTGGCCAATAGCCCTTAATGAATTCATTACTAAAACCATCTAGGCCTAGAGATTTATTGTTTGGCAAACTGATGACTACCCTCTCAACTTCCTCTTTAGTGAAGGGTAGCTCCAACTGTTCTAGGCCACCCACAGGTTGGATAAGGTGGTTTAGGTCAAAGATCATCTGATTGTATTGTGTTATGCCCATCCTTCCTTTAAAAGAGTTCCATAAAAGTTCAGCTTTTTGTTCATGCCCACAAAGGGTGTTCCCCAATCCATCCTGCAGAGAGGTGATCTTGTTGTTTCTGTGTTTAATTGTTGCATGAGCATGAAGATTTTTTGTAGCAGCATCTCCTTCTTTTACCCATCTGACTTTCCCTCTTTGCCTCCAGTAAGTTCTCTGTTGTTTCAACAGGAAGATTAGCTTTTCAGAAACCATGTTCCTAAAGTTTCATTCTGGCAATGATAGGTCCTTGAACAGTTCAATGGTTTCCAAGAAATGCAGCACTAATTTGATTTTCTCAATTGCAAGGGCCAGTTTTGGTAAGGTTGATTTCCATTCCTTCAGCTCCCTCCTTAAGTTCTTGAATTTGGCAGTCAGCATCTTGGCATGGTCTGTGATGTGTTTAGGGCCTTTCCATCCATTAACAGCAACAGAGATAAACTCATCATGACTGAGCCAGTGATTTTCAAATCTGAAAATTTGAGCTTGGGGAATTGAGGTGCCAATCTCAACTACACAAGGCCAGTGATCAGATGTTTCCATGACCAGGGTTTTGACCAAAGTGTCAGGGAACTTTGAGGTCTAGGAGTTAGAGGTAAAAAAACAGTCTAGCCTCTCCAACCATGGTGGAAACTGCTTGTTTGTCCAAGTGAACTAACTGTCTTCCCTGAAGGGTTAACTCAATCAAGTCTTGCTTATTAATGGCTTCATTGAACAAAAAAAATTCATTTAGATCTGCACCTTCCCTGTTCCTATCCTTAGGTTTTCTTAGAAGGTTAAAGTCACCCACAACAAGCCAATCAACATCTTCAGGCATTTCAATTTCTCTGAACCAATCTAAAAATTCCCTTTTACCATGAGGTGTACAAGGGGAATAGACACTTGTTAAGAGCCAAGTCTCATTGTTGAGTTTTGAAGTAAACTCCATTGACAAGGCAAACCTATTACTAAAAATATGGTTCCCCAGAAAGCAGTGCTCTTCCGGGCCACTAAAATTCCACTAGATGCACCTACTGAGGGAAGAAATTCAAAGGAGTCAAAATCCACAGGACAGATTTTCTTGATGAAGTCTGAGTCAAAACTGTCCTTTTTGGTTTCCTATAAGCAGATGATCTCACTCTTGCTTTCAACCACTTTGTCCCTGATGGAGTTCCATTTTCTGTCAGAGTTCAACCCTCTAACATTCCAGTTTAGTATTTTCCAAGCTCTGTTGTGTGCCATAAAAAACATAGGAAGAAACAGGCTAAGCAACTGGTAGGAGTACAATCCTACCAGGGAAACACCACCACACCTAGGAAAAAGATAACCAAGGTAACAGAAAGACACGATAATAGACAATTCAGTGCTGAAAGCACACAAGTTCAGGTATAGCCAGTGCCAACATAGGGCCACAAACCAGGACAAAAGATTTACTAGATTACTGCTAAGGAAAGAAAACAACTGAAAAGCTAAACAAAAAGAGGGAGACCAAGTCTCAACCACCCTGTAGCAATGAGTTGTCATTCTGTTCATCATCTTTGTTCTTCTCCTCATCTTGGCCTTCAGGGGTCTTGCCTTTGTCCCCTTTGCTTTTCTTCACTTTCTTTCCTATTAGCTCCAACTTGTTCTTCCCCATGAGAACCTGTTCCTCCTGAAGCTAGCACAAAGAAGTTCCAATATTCTTCAGTGAGAGTGGTGATAAAATTGGTCGATCATTGGAACAACCCAGGCAATTCTTGATCCTACAAGTGCTCACCTTGAAACCATTAGTGTTAGCCCTCACCCTATCGCTTCTTCTAACAACTGAGTCCACAATGGGTGTGTCTGCCTTTCCCTTTCTTCCTCTCTTCTTGTTGGCCGAGGTCTCCTCACTGTCCTCTTTAGGTAGGGCTTCTTTAATCTCTCTGATAGAGGATGATTCAGAAATAAGCATGCCACTAGGCCCTAGTGGAGGACGGTTTGCAGCCAGAGATAAAAGGACACCCCCCTAGGCCCCCATGTGCAAAAGATGCAGGGAACCAGATTCAAATAGACTTTTGGCCCATTTGTGTTGGGCCGGTGCTTGAAGAAGGGCCTAAAAGAAGCCCACCCATTCCTTTGGGACCATTAAGGCCTCCTTGAGTGCCAATTCACTAATATGAAAGTTGGCTGGTTTTTTTGGCGCCAACAAGGATAGATCAGTGGGTCTTGGCAAATCCGGGGCATTGAAGAAGAAGGTCCTAACCATACCAATTTCTATATTTTCCTGAACCATCAAACCATCCACTTGCCCCTGCTGATCATTCATTTGCCCCTGCTGATCATTCATTTGTCGCTGTTGATCAACCATTGCTTCCTGCTACCCATCTAAGTTCTCCTGTTGTCCTACCACATGCTCCTGCTGGTTTGTCAAGTCATCAAGGTCCATGAGCTCCTCTTCATGCACTTGCATCACAGGGAAATGCATGGGCATTGGGATATCGGCCTCAACTTCAGCAACAACTTCCGGTTGCTGGGATTGAGGTGGGGGTGGGAGTTCAATTTGCTGCTCCTCTTCTTGGTCATTTACTTGTGTTGGATTCATGATCATTTCCAAAGGATCTTCACCCACTGGTGCCCCATTTAGGTCCTGATCCATAGCTACCGGTGCCTGATTCAGATTGATCTACTGTTGCAGAGCTGGCAACTCCTTAGGCCAAACATCCTAGCCTTGTTGGGGTTCCTACTGAACCTGAATGTTCTGCTCTTCCTGCTCATTCAAATTTGCCTCCATATTGAGTAGTGGATCATGGGCAGCAATTGGAGCGAGCACTTGTTGACCCAATCCAAAAAATTCAAAAAACGGAGGACCATCATCCAGGAGCTGCGGTACTTGTTCCTCATCCGGGGGATCAACACCCAGATGCTCATGCTGTAGGATCTCACATTGAACTATCCAAGACTGGCCATTGTATATCCTGGCCCATCAGAGAAGACAGAGAAATGTGGAATGGATTCCAAATCAACTACCCTTGCCCTAACAATCAGCCTAGTAAGGTGATCGGGGTCACTATCCCAACTTATTGTTCTGGCAAAAGGTCCGAGAACAGTGTCAATAAACTCATCCTCCCAATAATCCTCTGGCAGCCCCATCAACATCACCCCACATTCCTTATGAAAGTTAAGCCTCCTCCAGTTTCTGCCTTGGTTATGCCTTACGAACAAGAAATGAACCCCCCATAAGGATGTGGACTATCAATCACAAAGCGATCCCTATCATATTCATGCTCAAACCGCACAAAAGCTTGGCCTAGGTGATAGGGCTGTACATCTTTAATCTAAACCCTTCTATGCATAAAGAACTCCTTGATGACCTCATCAACCATTGGGAAGTGCGGCACATTACCAGGCAGCGGAGAGATGGTGACGATGGCCAAGTCTTTGTTTCTTGCTCGTGGCCTCGGCCCAGCTACAGACCGCACCATCATAGGCCTATTTGGTATGTTCTGGATGTGCATCACTCTGTTCTGGATGTGCATCACTCTTGACTTGAAGGGATTGGGATCAGCGCGTTGGTAAGCCATGACCGACTGCTCGGGGTGGTCAGGTGGAGTGAGCTGAGGTTGGAGCTGCGGCAATGGCATTGGAGTAGCACTGTCAGATGGGGGTTTTCTTGGGTCGCCACTGTTGCAGACGGAGGGCGATTGATTAGAGGAAGATGGAGCAGCATCAGTCCTTATTGATACCCCACCGAGGCATAGTTCAGTCGCTGGGCTGTGGGTCTCTGGAGCCATAGGCCCACTCATCATACCCACTGACGGTGTCCACTGCACTGTGATTGGTTCTGGCTACGGCAACGCCTGAGAGGTGGACGCTTGAAATCTGGCCCAGGCCCCAAAAGAGTCAAAGACCGACAGGCTGTGATGCAGCCCAGTCCCCAAATTGGTTTCCAATGCAATAGGCTCAGGTTGCTCAACAATTTGCCTTTCATTTAAATCGACCTCGGCCACCTTCTCGTATCTGCTCGGCCCTTTTCCATTTCCTCCCCAATAACTATTGCCTGGGCAATTAAACGCGATGTGTCCCCCACGTAGGCATGCAAAGCATCTTATGGGAGATTTGCACGCCTCCCTAACATGTCCCACGGTCAGACAGCGTGAGCAAATCCCGGACGTCAGAGCTGCTGAAGGATTGCCTGTAGCGGAGCATTGACCCAAGGCTGCTTTAGGCTCCAAATTCAAATAGGAGCCGATAGGCTTTGGCCTAGCCTAATGAACTTGCCCAATAGGATTCTTTCCTTTGTCAAAAGCAGGCCCTTGGTTAGCAGGGAAAAGCAAACGATCAAAAACACTAATTCGAGGCTGATGAGAAGCAATGGGAACTTTGTTGGCTCCAGTGAGCGGAGTGCTTTTCACGGCATCAGCAAAGGTGGTTGAAGGTCTGATCAGATTTCCGTTTGCGGTCACTGCACTTTTCTGGACAGCAGTCCATGAGGCTTCTTCCTTGGCACAGAAACTTCTCCACTCCCGAATCCAGTTCGGGCCGCCATTGCTCCAGAGGTGGAAAAAGACTTTGAAAGACGAACACTCAAAAGAACGCAAATTGGCAACATGAAAACCAACATATTTGAGGAAACCGAGAACCGATACACCCTATCAGAAAGCTGAAGAACCACAAAATCCAAGGCGACACCCCCGATCGGAGACTGAAGAATGGCTCCAATCGAAGAAGGGGAGAGCTTGTACTTACAGTGGCCAAAAGAAGCGACCAAGAAGAATGCTCGGCCCCATATCGTCGGGGACATCGAGCAGCCAAACTTGCTCTTGATCACCTTTTGGACACCAACACCAGGACGAGGGTTTATGCCCTAGAGCTCCATGACAAGCAGCGGAAGCCCCGACGATGGTAGCAGCGGCCCGAGTCAGAGCCAGGAACCTCACGAAGCGGAGGAGCAACTAAAGGCGGGGCATCGATGGTGTCCACCCATCGTGGCTGGGTTGCCGAAGAGGGGAGGAGGGTCGGCCAGCACCGGCGACGCCGTAGGCGACACCAAGAGCGGCTAGGAGGAGGTGCGCACCGCCAAGTCCTTCGATAATGTATTATTACTGCATCTTTGTTACTTGAAGATACAAATACACCAGAGAATAATTTCACTCTTGCCCTCAACTTACGGCTCTCGAAAAGTACAGACATAGTTAGGAGTGCAGTCGGATGCCTGCACCTGTTCATACCTTACTTAGGCTCAACAGTCGAGACTATGAAGACAAAGCTCACTCAGATACCAACACAAGACTTGTGCTGGGTGTCCGATGCTTATCCTGTTTTTGGCCATCACGGTGATCACCAAAACAATCTTCACACCATCTGGTCCAAATAGTTGCGACCAAACCTTCTTTGTTGCCAGCAACAAGATCATAACTTCTCCCAAAGCTACAATTTCAAAAGCTCATCGTCAGAATCATTGCCATGTGATATATACTTGGAACCTATTATGCAAGTGTATTTGCTAGGCCATGTCGCACTATCTGTTGGGAACAACATGCAGAGAGCAGTCGCCGATGGTGAAAGCAAAACAAGTCCCATGAGTGAATTTCGTTATCTGAATCTTGGAGTTCATTTCTGTCCCCATGTCCCTTGTGAAGATTTGTCATCTGCAGTCGAGAGTTCAGCAACTGAAATGATCAATGGGGTGGCCTAAAACATGGCTTGTATGCAAAAATTTGCTTTGGACAATTGGGCAACTTTATGATACCAAAGGCAGTAGATTGCCTTCGTGGGAGTGAGGCAGCTACCTTGTATCAGATGCTTTGGAAGTCCAAGCATGGTGGCCCATACCTTCAGGTCGAGAAAATCTCATGGGGACCAACCTCTCGGAGAGGCATGGGTGGAAAACATCCAAAACAACGACAGGGCAAGAAGGTACGGGGATGGGCAAGTGCGAACAAAGATTTCTTGAGCTGGTGGGTTGCGCACATGGTTTCCTTTTTCGGCTGAAATCTCCTGATATTTCTGATATATCATTTTTATCCGTAGGTGCCGATAAGAAAATATCTATCTTTTTCGTACAAATTTTGTTTAAATTTACTTAAATTCAAATTAAAATTTATTTGAATTTGGTCCAATATTTCTGATATATCCTGTTTATCCTCTTTATCCAAGACCCCGGATAAATTTTAATTTCCGAAAATGAAAACCTTGGTTGTGCACACACCTGTCCACTTGTAGGGCATGGTCATGGACTGGGTTCAGAAACAAAAGCGATTGCCGCTACCATTATTATTTAAAAATAATCCTTGCATTGATGATTGCCCAATCATGGTGATTTCTTCGCAATATCGCAGATCTTTAGCAAGGAAGATCAAATCGTGCAGCATATTAAATGCCTGAAGGATTTGGTGTTACCAAAGTGAGTGTCATTCAGGCATTAAGTTCTACTAGAGGAAGCTTGTCATGACGGGAAATTCAGATCGATTTTTATGTTGCCTGTTAGACAATCTCATGTGTTCCTTTGGTGTCTATGTATGAGTAAGCCTTGTTATGTAATTACTTAATTTGTAGGGACTATAAGGAGAAAACTGTAAACTGATAAATAAAAGAACACTAAAAGCATCGTTGCAGAATTTCCCAACTTGCTATTGATATCCCTTCTCCTGGTAAACCCTACACCTCTAAAATCCTCTGGGCCCTATTTATTCTTCAGTACGGTATTAGAATCAGGTTAACTTTGTTGATTGCAATCTATTTTCATTGATTGTTTGGTGTTTATGGTGCTATGAAGCCACAATTTGGTGGCCTTCCCACATATGGCGGGCTGCAGCTATCTTTTGTTCTTGTTGCTGGTTGATGTAGTTGATTGGGAAAGTGGGAATGGATCCAACCCAAAGGTTGATCTAGGAGCATTATAGTGGGGAGTCAAGCTTGACTCCTTTGAGACTGATTGTGACCCTCTTATAATTTTGTATCCACATAACCATAAGAAATATACTAACTTTATTCTTTCATTGTTTCCTGAACCTCTTGTAAACTTATTGTTCGCCTTCTTTTAATAAATATTCATTATTCCCGGCTCGGGTTTGGCTCAAACAATAAAGTAGACTAACTTTCGGTGGGATATTGTTATTTGGGGTGAAAACACTTTGGAATGAACCATGCTCCATCTCGGTCCAATTTCTAAATTCAACCCACGTGTATTGATTTATGGTCATCCTGACCACTTGTTTTTTTTCTATTCTTGGCACATTTCAAAATGGGATGAAAAAAATGTGGCTATTTTTTCAATCATTTCACTTTTCCCATTTTTGACCGGGATATCCCATTGTTACGGACATCCTGTTTTTAAGAATCCCAATAGTGCATAAAAGTCGCTCACACCACACAATAGTTGCCGAGTCCAAGGCGGACTAGTGGTTGGCTTCATGTGTCGTGGACTTATAGTCTTGTACTATTTTCTTATTTTTGTAACTTATGTTATTAATTGGAATATTTTTTTTTGTGTTGGTAGTTTCCCATGTCGAGTTGGTCAGCATGTGAAGTCATGTTTCAAGATGACAACACAGTGAGGCGAGCATAGCACCAAGGAGAGGTTTCAAGGCAAAGATAAGAGAGGAAAAAAAATAAACATATTTGATCAAGTGATGAGGTGTCTGTCCACCCTGTCTGCCCTGGCCCTGGCACCCTCATGCCAGGCCCTCGATAGCCTGAAACAAACTCCTCATCCCTAACCGTGTGAGTAAGCGAGTCATGAGTGCGAGGCAATTCCAAGCCCTAGGCCGACCGACATGGCGTGGTGGCAGCACCGGCTACGCATCGGGCAAAGGTGGGGTGTAGGCGACAGCCTGGTGGCTAGGAGCATGCAGGCAGGCACTAGCTGAGAGGTGGTTTGGATTTTTTTAATGTGGTGCGAACACATGGTGGATATGTGCCCGTGTGTATGTTTGATGAGTCATTGTCAAGAGGTGACCAGAGCTTTGGATTAGTGCATTGAGACTAACCATGGCATGAGTTGTGTATGTGCACTATGTCCCTTGTCTTGTGATGTGCAGGTGTTGAGTGTGAGGCGGTTGACGTCAATGGAGAAGGTCAACTGAGTCCGTGCGTGATGTACCGAGTACGGTGAAGGGGTTGGACATGGAGGCTTAGACTGAGAGACCGTGGGCTAAAGGACGAACCATGGCCGGCTAGCAGTTGGGGATGCCAAGCAAGTGTACATGTGAGGAAGGTGGTGAAGACTATGTTGACCAAAGTCAAGACAATGATTGGACCAAGTCAAGGCGAGGGCGTGAGCACTTGGTGATTGGGAAGTTGAGGATGAGCGGGACACGCATTGACATCATGGAGAAGGCATAGCGGCTATGCGACTCCAAGCGGGTTTGGCGATTTAGGCCTCAAAATTGCGGGAGGCAGGTTTGCTTGGTTTGGGCCACAAAACCCGGGGGAGGACCTGGGGGCGACACATGGCATCATCAGAGAGCTTATGTCGAGGCAAAGCATCTTCATGAAGGACTCATGGCCGTCCGATGCATGGAATCCACTTTGCACGATTACACCCCCTGACTAAGTGGCCCAAGGTAAATACCTAGGGGTAGTCTTGGAATGTGTAACAGCCCTATAAATAAGGATAGTGGCTGCCCAAGATAGCTATCTCTCCCATCTAACTTTATTTCCTTAGGCTAGTCAAGAAGATCTTGCTTAGTGATGGTTAGCAGTAGAGAGGATGACACCTCTAGCTTTAGTTTTCCATTTTGTAGAGGGAGGATGAAGGGTGGAGGGTAGACTGACCTTTTAAAGATGTTCTGGTGATCAATCAATCAATTTGTCCTCTGAAAATTCGAATTCAATATTTGCATCTCCTCTCTTCCTTGTTTTCAGTTGGTTTTTGTGAGATTTCTTGGAGTTCTTCGATCTGAGGTTTTGGGGACTGTTCTAGGTTGATCTTCTGGTGCTATGACCTCCTAGGAACTTATTTACCCACTGGATTGAATAGTTTCCCACGAGCACTCAGAAATAAATTTTGCATGACAGTTGAGAAAACCCCCAAAATTTGAGAGCGAAAATCTTTGATTCTTGTTCAAGCTTGAATTTTCTAGAGAGATCGTGTGGTATTACCTTCATCATGTATTAGACAAGCACTCCACCATGTTTCAAAATTTTTGGAGTTGCTTCGAATCAGTTTCAAATATTTGGACAAAGGTCACTGCAGTCTGACTGGTCCTGTTTGGTGGTCTAGTATTCTTGACTTGCGATTTTTTAGAAGATTTTATGGGGAGTGATTTCTTATGCTGATGAGAACCTCTAGTTTAAATTCACATTTTTTGGAGACTGTTTAATTGTGTTTTCCCTTATTCTCGAAAAGTTACATATGTTGTATAGTCATACTAGACAGGTCCCAGATGCATACCGGACCGTCCAGTTTGCACACTTGAGTTTTTTTCTCTTGTTTTTAGTTGTTTTGCTTACGCATCTTCTTAGATCCATCCCTAGGGTTGGTAGGAGTGCTATTTCTACTTGACCTTAGTGAAAGCTAGAAGAGAGGAGTGGGTGTGTCAATTTGGGACATAGCCCAAGTTCTTAATTATTCGAGAAGAATTTTATTTGCTTTGTAGGAGATCTAACCAATGGAAGGCTTGAGCAACAATGATGAGGCCAACAGAGGACAGTGGTGCAAGTGCAACAGCGGAGTGGTCCTCCATGGGGGATAGGATTGGTGCGGGCTGGGCCAGATTAGGGGAGATGTACTGGGTGTGACGGCCTAGGTCCAGCCTAGTAAGCGGCTCAGACCCAGGTATGTGTATCCCCTATATATGTCTCTAGTCCAGCCAGTAGCAATGTCACAAGCTCTTAGCCCATTTGGACTACTAGGCCCTGTTTGGTTTCCATAAGTCAGGTGACTTATTAAGTCAGGTGACTGAAAACCAGTGACTTATAAGTCATGCATGTTTGGTTGTAGATGACTTATAAGCTCATGCATGTTAAGTGAAAGGTGTGGGCCCCACGCGGAAAAGGGTGGCTTATAAGTTTTAAGCAGGGGTCAACCAGTTTATTTCTTATAAGCAGGGGTGACTTATAAGTTGGTGGTGTTTAGCAAAATCAGTCACTTATTTCACTTTTTAACTTATAAGTAAGTGACTTATTTGGAACCAAACAGGCCCTTAGTGCAAACCTGTTGCACGTTATAACACATAATTGATAATTGAGCCATCCATTCTAAAAATACAAAATTGGCTCGTTTGGCCATCCGACTAGCCCATGCATTGTGGCTTCATCTTGTGACTTGTGACTTCTCATCTCCTTCTTCTCGAGAAGTTCAGAAGTTCAGACGTTGTTGCTCATAGCCGACTGGACTCTGTGTTTCTTCACATTAAAATCATTGAAAAACTATTTAAGTTAAACTATATCACAAGAAAGATTGAAGTTCAATATGAATCTTTTGAGACTTATCATGAGAATTATGCCCACTATCTAGTAGTGGGAAATAGAAAAAAATCCGTTCTATATACATTTGAACCACTCTTGGTCATTGTCGGCCCCTCATTTTGAGAGTCCAAAGTGTATCTGTACTTACGCCAGGATCACTCACAAGTACGCACCAAATAACAGAAATGGCACACAGATATAGGATAAAAGTTCTGAGCTTTATAGATATCTAAAAGTAAGGTATTACAGTAGTTCTGAACTTTATAGATATCTATAAAGCCTATGGCTATGCTCAGAACTTTTAGGTATTACAGTAGTTCTGAACTTTATAGATATCTAAAAGTAAGGTATTTTAGATATCTACTGTAATGCGGATTTATTTATATCGGAGTGGTAACTACTATAGCGGTATTTTACAGTGTGTGCCATTATAAACCACAAGCATGCTTGAGCGCGGTCGAATCCCTAGGTCCTAAGATTTATCCATCGGTTCCTAATCCTTGCGTGACTCCTATCCCTCATGGTTCACCTCTTCATCATAGTTGCAATCTTCTTCAAAATCTGTGAGTCAACAACAGGTGACTAGATCGTACTCAGCAAGCCCTAACCATAGGGTTCGGTGGAGTGGATGGTGTAGGCTTGTTTGCGGTGGTGGATGGTGGAGGCTTGTTTGTCGAGGGGTGGTGGATGGTGGTGGTGGTTATTTGTGGAGGTGGAAAGAGTAGGTAGTAGTAGTAATAATTGAGGGTTGGGCCCTGGTAGAGTATTACCATCCTCACCAATTATCGGGATAGTATTAAAAATTCATTAATCACATTAGCACAGTTCTATTACACATAAAAGTAAATCTAATCATAAGAGATCTCATCCCAGCGGTTGCCCATTCCAAGGACG
The DNA here is from genome assembly GCF_019320115.1 of Miscanthus floridulus. Taxonomy (NCBI): domain Eukaryota; kingdom Viridiplantae; phylum Streptophyta; class Magnoliopsida; order Poales; family Poaceae; genus Miscanthus; species Miscanthus floridulus. The sequence continues at coordinate 77,296,579 of NC_089588.1, forward strand.
TGGCTACTCGAATAGATTTAATACGCTCTGCAGAGGATGTACACTTTTCCCCACATGATAGGCACAATGTCATCCATGATCAGTGGACGGAATAGGCCTAACAAGACCCCATACCTGAAAGTACACGAGCTTAGATGTCCATATAATTTTACCACAGCTTCTCAGGGGTTGGAAAAAGGCTTTGGATGATACCACATCATCCAATTCAATAATCCGGATGATACCACATCATCCGGTCAATAAGAAGGGGCTTGAACATAGCCAAAACAAGAATTTTACATGAAAGATCGCATAGCAACCACGCTAACCAGACCATGGAAGATCACATAGCATCCATGTCATATCTTGACAATCCGCTGCCAACACCGGCCTCCTAGTAGAAATTATACTTCTATCTAATAGGGTGTGAGATCAAGTCTACTCATATAGACATGTGGTTGTATGAACTATCAGGCTAGGTGTCACAGAGTCAAAACCGCGGTAAGCATGTTGTTCAAGTTGGTGTCAGAGTATGGGGTCTCCGGTGGCTCGGATGGACTCAAGAACACAAGAATCACGCAGAGAAGACGCAACGGTTTATCCCGATTCAGGCCAAATCTGTCCCTATGTCCAGCAGCTGATGATCCTTATACTCAAGATGACCCAAAATCTAGGGGGGGTTACAACAAAGTGTAAAGGAAGAAGAGTTTGGTAGGGGGTTAGCTTGGTGCTAATCCTAAGGTTGCCTCACCGCTGGTGGAGTCTCCCCCTCGTCAGAGAGGAAGGAGACGGTGGGATGCGGTGGGGGAGAGGCTCTCGGTGCCCCTCTTTGGGTTGCCTTGCTCTCGGTGTAGATCGGAGGCAGATGGAATGGAATAGAGATTGAATCAGGATCCTCCCCCCTCTAGGTCTGACCTTATCCCCAATATAACGAGATAGGTCGGGTACAAGGCAGTTGGAGGTTTATAGTCTATGGTCTACATGCACAGGAGTCCAGGAAGGTCTTGCAGCGATGCACCATGGACCGTCGAGGTGTCTTGGAGCCAAAGAAGCCTGGGCGTTGTTCGACTACTTTGTTGTGACACTCTGCGTGTCAGGCGGTGTTAGCTTGGACCGGCCTCCCCCGAGTGAGACCTTCTAGAGTCATCTTGGTGGTGAAGGAGGTTGGCTCTACTGGTTGACATGCAGGCCCAAAAGCCCTCGAACCCTCAGAGGCCGTGGGAATCTTTGTCTTCTTGTGTCACACCGCGGACGTGACCCTATCGGAGGAGCAGTTGGTAGGGGCACACCTTGGGAGCATCGCTAGGGAACCCTTGGGCATTGGTAGCCTAGGGCTTGTCTTCTTGTGTTTGGGCATTGGCTAGCATCGTTAGCCGGGCAGGAACCAAGGACCAGGACCTGAGATGCCATAGATTGGGAGCCCGAAGCTCGGGGAAGCCCCCGAGCCTCAGGCGAAAGCTATGGTGAATTTAGGCTTGGCTAGGTCTCTTTGCCAAAGGGTGCACACAAGCGTGCCCAATGGGCATAGCCCCCGAGCCCCTGAGTTATCCTAAAGGGATCGGTCAGGGGGTCTTCTTCATTCAGGGACCATTGGACCCAAGGCTTAACATACCTATATTTTAGGATCTCGTTAGGAGCCCCCGAGCCCTTCGTATCCTCATCTGGCATGATGGCGACAAAGGGCTGAATTTGATCTTCTGGTGACCAAACCCTCCTTGGCGGGGATGGCTTTCGCTGACAAGAGTGTTGTGCCCTGCTTAGGGCCTTCTTCTCCAGTTTGATGGATGGTGCTCGGCTATCGGGGCCGAGCAGAGATGATGTTGATCCCTTCATGAATCTATGTCACTCAGGTCTTCAACTCGAGCGAGGGCTCGGTGAGCATGTCTGGGAGTCACCGACCATATGCCCAGGGGCACCCTCCTTCTGATCGGAACCTATCGTGGGCCAGGTGATCAAAAGCGCTAGGCTCTGGCTTGGGGCCATCTAATCATCTGTAGCTCCATTTCCTTCTGAGGGCTACGATAACAGGTCTCGATCCTCTCAAGCCAGCCTTTTGGGGCCGACCCTCTGCAGCCATAGATTAGGAAAGTGGGAGCGCGCCGAGGCTTGAATGGAGGCCCTCGTTGGGATTACAACTTAGTGGCTCCTAATCCAACTCCAAGGAGTTGGTTGGTTTTTGGGCGATGTGCCACCCGAGCACCCTTTGATCGGGGGGTCGGGCTGCTCTATCTAGGGAGCCGGCGCAACCCCTGAGGCTATTTGTGGGGCCTCCTTGCCAATGAAGGGGGTGGCTTCTGGGCACGTCCTGTCCGCTGACGCCTTCCGTAGGCGGTTGATGGCGTCTGGGCCATCGTGCCTAGTGGAGGAGTTATGACGTGTGCACGCCCATGTGCCATCCCATCTTGTCTAGGAGATGGGACGTTGAGGCCACGTGGAGCAAATCTAGTGTAGGAGGAGCCATGGGACTTGGTGCACGTGGATCCAAACCATCGATGATAGCCGGTGGGCCCGGGGGGAGGCGGATCCCCTCAAGTCCTGCGAGGAGGCATGTGCAGAGCGGGCGATGCTCGAAGGAAAGTGGAGTGGGGACTTGACTCGTTGCCAGCGGCTCCCCGACTCTGCCTTTACTGCACGACCGTCATCATGTAACCGCCTAGAGGCATGCTACGGGGATTGAAGGGACGTCTAGCCAGTGTGCTATGAGCGGCTTCGGGCCCTCCAATTGGCCATTAGTGGCTACAAAGTACCCTGGGGATTGAAGGGACGCCTAGCCGGTTCCCCAGGGACCTTTGTAGTCGCTGGTGGCTGATCGGAGGGCCCGGAGCCACTCACAACGCACCGCCTTGGGCTATAAAGGGAGGCCCCTAGGGGACGTGGTGTCTCCAATCCTTTCCTTCAGCCCCCTCTCTTCTTCTTTAGATCCATCTTCTTCAGTGGCGATGGCGATAAAGTGCGACGCTTCCCTCCGAGTGAGCTTGGTGTTGTCCGCTGGGCGACCACTTCTCTGAGGGTGGAAGGACTCTAGTGAGGGGAAGGTCACAGTGACGTGCGGAGGGGGTGAGGGTCGACGCCGAGGAACGTTGTCCTTTCCTCATGTGCTGCCTCCCTCGACACTTCCCTGTCCGCACGTGTCACTGTGCCTCTTCCCCGCTGTCTTCTTCTAGAGGGTCGAAGAACCCTAGTGATGTGGATCGCTAGGGCTCCCCTCTTTAATTAGCAGAAGAGCACTCCATCTGCCGTGAGGGTCGTTGGATGATGCAGAGCTAGAGCCAGGGTGGGTGAGAGGGCGTGGCCGGCACCCAGCTTCTTCCCTCTGCCCTGCCTCTTCGTTGTTGTTGATGCTAAAGAGGTGTACCCGACTTCTAGGTTGGGGAGGTGGTGCCTGGGCCTCCTGCTCTTGTCACCAAACTGCATGATCCCGATTGAGGTTTGGTCGAGGTCGGGATGGTGGTGTAGGTGGGCGTAGGGCAGTGGTTTTTGTTGCCGTATATTGTAATCGGGTCGTTCCCGACTAATAAAATGAAATTACCTTCATGTGTAATCCCATTATGCTCTTGAGTCATGCTCAGAGACTTGATCCCTCATTAGGCTGGGCTATTACAATGATGGCCTCATTGGCCAAGATCGTAGCGCCTGTGCTACTAGCGGGTAACTCCATGAGAACCCTGGGTTTATGGTCATTCCATGCCCCGGTCATGTCCCCCAGGGGGGAGATCCTCGGCTTCTCGACCGAGCCACTTGTATAGTTCCTGAGCCTGTCTATCGATGCTTGAGGGCTCATTGCCTCTCTCGTTGGGTCACCATGAGCGGTTCAAGGCCAATACTTGAACATCACTCATTCGACGGTCGGGACACTTCTGAGCGTCCTGGCTATAGCCACGTGGGCTCGTCTCCCAAGCGTCCCTCACACTTTCAATTGCTTTGGGTGACCTTGAAGCCTAGTGGGTTGTCCTTGAACCCTTGGCGATGCCCCTTCTAGGGGTCCCCGGACTAGCATGCGGTGGAGTGGAATGATTTGATGAAGGATCGAGAGATAGGCAGATAGCTGCAAAGAAAAACGAAATGGACACAACAGGGGGGAAAGAGGACATAGCTGGTAATGCGATGGCTGGGGCTGCTTCGTTAGTGCCTTGCCGATCTTTTGCCTGCTCCTCCTACTCCATCCATCCCACCCTCGCCTCGCTCGGGGGCCTTTTGCAGTGGTCCTCCTTCAGGAAAGGTCAGCAATGGTTAGAATAGTCAATCTTACAATGCAGCCGAGCCTTCGTTGGGATGGCTCGGGTCAAGGAACACAATGAATAGAGTAAACAGAGGAAAGCGACGTAAGAGGGTTGGGAGGACGGGACTTATCTTGGTTTTTATTATTGGAGAGGTAGGACGGCGAGGGAGGTTGGCAGGCGGGCCTTGGCTTGGGAGGCATCACTTCTTGGCGGATGGATCGGCGATGGCCTCCCCTTGTGGGGAAAGGTTGTAACTCACCTCGATCGGGTCAACCCTTTTGAGGGGGCGAGAGCCTAGATGGAGGGGCCAGCCGAGCCACCACTGCCACCAGGGGTCTTGTCTGCCTTGCCAATGCTCAGTTGGTCAAGCACCGCTGTTGTCTTGGCTTCTTCCCCCGCTGGCGCCCTTTCTGCACTGCGGCCAGGGCCGTCTGGAGTGTAGGGGGCAACAAGCGTGGCCGCTTGGGCGATGCAGTCTTGCTCACAGTAGTAGGCCTGCTTGAAGCTACCCTCGATGGTGATGACCCCCTTTGGGTCAGGCATCTTGAGCTTGGGTAGGTGTAGCTGGGGGAGGCCATGAACTTGGTGAAGCACGATCGACCGAGGAGGGCGTGGTAGACTCCAGGGAAGTCGACAACCACGAAGGTGAGAGGCTCCTTGCGGAAGTTGTTTGGCTAGCCGAAGGTGATGTTGATCCAGATGTGCCCGAGGGGCACGGCTTCCTCCCCCAACATGACCCCATAGAATGGCGCCTTGCTGGGGTGCAGGTGCTCCGATGGATGCCCATCTTGTCAAGAGTACTGGCATAGAGTATGTTGAGGCCGTTGCCCCCGTCCATCAGCACCTTGGTGAGGCACGTGGTGCCCACAATTGGGCTGACCACGAGCGGGTAGAGCCTTGGATGAGGGACGCAATCAGGGTGATCCTATTGGTCGAAGGTGATGGCCGTCTAGGACCATCGAAGCTGAGTTAGGGCGGTGAGGGTGTGGACAGCGTTCACCTCCTACTCAGTGATGCGACGCTGCCGGTGGGATTCATACGCCTAGGAGCCCCCGAAGATCATGAGGTAGCACTTGGCCTTGGGAAACTCGTTATCTTCCTCCTAGGCATCGTCCACCAGGTCGCCGGCCTTTGGGGAAGGATTTTGGGCCTTACCCTGTTGGCTGAGTGTGCTACGGATGTAGACCTTCATGGGGGCACAGTCCTTGAGAAGATGCTTCGCCTGCCCCCCGTGGAACGGGCAGGGGGACTCGAGTGCCTTCTTGAAGTGTTCCAGGTGTGTAGGGCACCCATGGGGCTAAGGTCTAGCGGCATGGTCAGCTAGGGCGACCATCTCCTCCCCGTAGCGCTTTTGGTCCTTGTTCTGCTTGTCACGGTGTCACTAGGACGAGGCGGGATTGTCAGCACCGTCACCACCATTGAGCTAGTCGACGGCCTTGGCTTTCTCACTGAAGTTGGCCTAGACAGCCTCCTTGCTGGTGGCGTACTAGGTGGCGATGTCCAGGAGCTCCCAAGTCATGCATGGGGTCTCGTGGCCGAGCGCATGGATGAGCACCTCGTAGGCCATGCCGTAGATGAAGGCATTGATCACATCGGCGTCGGTGATGTTTGGGAGCTCATTACGCTTCTTGGAGAAGCTCTGAATTTACTCCTAGAGGTTCTCATTGGCCCTCTGCTTGTAGTTATGGAGATCCTAGGAGTTCCCTAGACAGGTGTAGGTGCCCTAAAAGTGGTCAATGAAGACCGCATTGATATCGCCCCAGCAGCGGATGCTGTCGGGCTCGAGTTGCTCGAGCCAAGCTCTGGTTGAGCTTGATAGAAGCAGAAAAAGGTACTAGATGGCGAAGTCATCATCTGACCCCCCAGCCTTCATGGCAAGGCGGTAGTCCTCTAGTCAATGGTCTAGGCTCGTCTCACCGTCGTACTTGGAGATGTGCGTCGGTGGCTGAAAATGCCTGGGGTAGGGGCTACCTGGATCGCTGCCCCGAACGCCAGGGGGCCAAAGTGATTTGGGGCGAGGCCCCACCCCATCGCTCAGGGGTACATCGCATGGGGGAAGCAAAAGCCACTAGGAGCCCCCGTGTGGGTGTCGTCGTCATCGCCGAGAGGGTGCGCGGTTTGCTGCCGTGCAAAGTTCGGCCTTTGATGCTTGAGCTCTGTCTCAGCGGCCTCTAAGTCCACCTACCGAGCACGCAAGCGGTTTGCCTTCTCGGTAGGCAACATGGCTCCTGGGACTCTGGTCTGACGGCATGAGCCTAGGTGCTTCCTCAAGCTAAGCCTCACTATAGATGTGGTAGCACATGCACGGCGAGGCACAGTAGTCGATGTCATCGGAGTTGTACTCTAGTCCATTCCCCAAGAGGACCTCAAGGAAGGTGCGGAGCGAGGGGACGTCAGTTCCTACTGTGCTGGAGAGGATGATGCTTCGTAGCGCCTCGCGACTGATGAGGTGCTCTAGCTCGAGCTGGAAGGACGCTGCTACATTCTGTATCCCGAAAGGCAGGTCCGGGAGGTAATACCAGAAACGATTAGGTGGCGGGAGCACTTGACTGGTGGTGATCTGGTGGTGGACATTGGCTAGCATGTAGAACATCTGGCAGTGGTCTGACACAGTGGTGTTTGGGCCGAGACCACACTGGATCTAGCGAGCTAGAACCTCGAGAACTGCTCCCAAGAGTCCTAGTGGAGGGGACGACACCAGGGGCTCGTTGCCCATTGGTGTAGCCCTGTGGAGCGGACGAAGCTTGCTGTAGCAGTCAACAATGTAGGCCAGGCTCCCAAAGTTGAGGACCTGGCTTGGAGTGAAGGCATCGGCCACGACGGAGAACTCGTCGGGGAAGCAGACACTGCCATCTAGGGCGGTGCCGCTCGCTCCGGCGACAAGGTGGGTGGCTCTGGCCACCCTAGAGCCAGAATTGCACTTGACGCTACCCCCTACTTGGTGTGCTAGCTGTCGTGAGGTTGAAACCACGGCAAGCATGTTGTTCGAGTCGGTGTCAGAGTACAGGGTCTCCGGTGGCTCGGCTAGACTCAAGAACACAAGAATCACGCAGAGAAGATGCAACGGTTTATCCTGGTTTGGGCCAATTTGGTCCCTATGACCAACAGTTGATGATCCTTATACACAAGAGAACCCAAAATCTAGGGGGTTACAACAGAGTGTAAAGGAAGAAGAGTTTGGTAGGGGGTTAGCTTGGTGCTAATCCTAAGGTTGCCTCGCCGCTGGTGGAGTCTCCCCTCATCGGAGAGGAAGGAGACGGTGGGATGTGGTGGAGGAGAGGCTCTCGGTGCCCCTCTCTCCATGTTGCCTTGCTCTCGGTGTAGAGCGAAGGCGGATGGAATGGAATGGAGCTCAAATCAGGATCCTCCACCCTCTTGGTCTGACCTTATCCCTTATATAACAAGATAGATTGGGTACAATGCGGTTTGGGGTTTCTACTCTATTGTCTACGTGCACCGGAGTCTAGGAAGGTCTTGTAGTGGTGCGCTGTGGACTATCAAGGTGTCTTGGAGCCAAAGAAGCCTGGGCGTCATCCGACTGCTCTATTCTAACACTCTACGTGTCAAGTGGTGTCATCTTAGACTGGCCACTGAGGGTGAGACATTCTAGAGTCTTCTTGGTGGCAAAGGAGGTCGGCTCCCAGGGCTGACGTGCTGGCCTGGAAGCCTCGAGCCCCCGAAGGCCATGGGAAGCTTTGCCTTCTTGTGTCACGCCCCGGACGTGACCCTGTCGGAGGAGCAGTTGGCAGGGGCACGCCTTGGGAGCGTCGCCAGGGAGCCCCTAGGCATCGGTAACCTAGGGCTTGTCTTCTTGTGCCCAGGCCTTGGCTGGCATCGTTATCCAAGTAGGAGCCAAGGGCCAAGACCGAAGATGCCATAGATCGGGAGCCCAGAGCTTGGGGAAGCCCCCGAGCCTCAGACGGAAGCTGCGATCGAGTCAGGCTGAACCGGGTCTCTTTGCCAGAGGGTGCGCGCGAGCATGCCCAATGGGCATAGCCCCTGAGCCCCTCGTCAATCTTGAAGGGGTCAGTTAGGGGGTCTTTTTTGTTCGGGAACCATTGGACCAGAGGCTTAATATACCTATATGTTAGGATCTCGTCACTAGGCGAGATAGCCTATGAACCAGTCCTTATGTGACCAAGGCGAGTATCTCCCAACCGGAACCATCACTAGGCGATCCTGTTAAGTAACTTATACCACATAAGTTACCCCTCACTACCCCAAGTCAGATTAAGTTTTAGGTTTACCAAGTTATAGTTCACATTTAGGTTCATCCATATTATATAGCTCATAAAGTACCAATGTTCACATTCTAATAATCGAGCTCATGATTCATCATAATCCATGTATTTATAATGGAAGGATAAATAATATAAGTTGGGCTTATTAATTAATTACTGGAGATGGAGAGTGGAGGGTTTGTGGTGGAGGTTAGCAAGTTGGTGGTGGTGGAAGGGGGAGCTAGGACTTGCCTTCATTGTTGTCTCCTTCTAGATCTTCTATATAGTCTGGGTCTTCACTCTCTTGGTACTCACTGTCCTCTGTTGGTCGATGCTAATAATAAGACTACCGCAAACCACAAAACAAACATAAAAAACAAGAATAGAAATATAGGGTAGTACTAGGTGGAATAGATAGAGTTTTTTAGAAGATTTTTAAAAGTGGTTTCACGAGAAATGGAGATAGGGTTAGAGAGTTATGATTTTTAGAAGTTTAATTATAGTTTGAGAACTCAATAGAGTTTATGGGTATATTTTGGTCTATGGAAAATAGGTGAAAATTATATAGGTAGATTCCTGGGTGCATCTAGTTTATTTACAAATTTTCTAGGAATTTTTCTAAGCTAGGAAATTGGGTTTTTAATCATTTGTGTACACTAACCGGGGGTACCTAGCAATTTCCTATGTTGTGTGCTATGTGTGGCGTGTGTGACAGGTGGGGCCAGGGTGTCGGCGATGGGAGCTGCTGACATGTGGGCCAGCGTGGCCCCTTTGACTAACACTGAGGGCGACGGTGTTATGGCCTTGGGCCCACTTGACAGAGAGAGGATGGGGAGAGGGAGACGGCAGCCGGACAGCGGCGTCCGGTGTGTCGTGAGAACAAAGGGTGGAGGCGCGAGATCGCCGGAGCTCATTATGTCGGCGACTTCAAGCCTTGAAGTGAGACACAAAGGGGTGGACAGTGCTCGGGAGGCCAAGCTGTAGCCCTAGACAGGGTTGCCGGTGGCGGTGGATGCTCGAGGTGACCGTGGCGGCTCGCTAGAGCTTCAACAACAGCGCCTTGTTGTGTGCAGTGGTGTAGGAGCCTGTCCTAGCTACTTTAATACATGTACAAGAGCGTGGGTGTGTAGTGAATGTGATAGAGGTGGTGTAGAGCCTAGCCGAGCCTCGTCGGCGATAGCCAGCGACCGTGGCGGCTCGGTAGCAGCGCAATATAGATGAAAATAGGGGAAACGGAATGGAGGAAAAGGTAGAGGAGGGAGTAAAGGGCACACCTGCTTCCCTAATCGGCCTGAAACACAGTAGAGAAGAAGAAAGCGGAGGGTGGCTCCGATGCCAATGGCGGCGCCCGATTTGGGGGAAACTACCCTAGCACTCTATAGAGAGGAGGATAGGAGGAATGGAGGGGGAGATGAGGTGTTCTAGCTCACGGCGGAGCTAGTGGTGGTGGTGGTGAGGCCATAGCGCCCCTAGCTGGGCCTATTTATAGGCCGGCCATGGCGGTGCTAGTGGCGAGAAATATCTCCCGACCATTGGGATGTTTCCACCGCCGGCATGCTCAAATTGCTATGGCGGTTCGGCACAGTGCGGCCTTATCCCCGCGCATGTCAGAAGGCCTCATCCTTATCCATGGCGGCAACGGTCGATGGAGGTCTAGCTGTCGTGTGGCCATGGCGGTGTAGAGGGAGAAAGAAAAGAAGAGAGAAGGCACGGTGGGGCCAGGAAGGTTCTGGAGGCGGTCCTCGATCTTATCCGCCCGATGCCAGGGCCGAGCGGGGCGGTGTGGCCGAGGCAGCCACAGCAACACGATATTCGCATCACTGGCTGGAGGTAGACGATGGCCCTGACATCGGGCCCCACACGTCAGTGGAAGGGGATGAGAGGAGAGGAAGAGAAGCAACGGGTGTTAAGCTTGGCTGGGCCGGCCCATCAAGGAGTGAGGGAGAAGAGAGAAGGGAGCGGGCGCGCTTGCGGGCCAGACTGGCACCGCTGCTGGCCCAGTGCAGGGAAGAGAGAGGGGGAGGAGGCGAGCTGCTGTGGGCCGAGGGAGGGTGAATGAGTCCAATGCTCTTTTCCTATTCCTATTTTCTTTTTTCTTTTTTCCAAGAATTTTTGTAATGAGGTTTTTTATTTGAATTTGTATTCAAATTTGAGTGTGACCTTTTTGGAAAAGTGTACCACCATATGTTCAAGCAAGTCAAGCAAGCAGCAAGCACTCAAGCATTTGACACACAGGTAGTTTTTATTCTAGGTGGATTTATTTATGTTAAAATAATTCCTAGGTAGGTTAAAATAATTTCCATTTGAATTATGATTATCTGTTTTATGGAAAGTTTTAAAAAGTTCAGATTTTTAGTGATTTTTTTTAAATTATGGCCAAAATTCAGGGTGTTACAGTCATATATCTTTTTATAGAAAAATAGAGGAAGCCATACAAGGAGACTTTTTTTCTGAATTGAGAAATGTCATGGACACTACTAATCTCGATACTGTCTTTAATGATTTTGTGCCAAGAAAAGCCTGAAAAAAGTCTCTTTTCATGACAGGAATCATATTAGTGGCATTTTCTTGTTCTTTTATTTGTTTTGTTTTTTCTCTTCCCTTTTTTATTTCTCTCTCCCGCGGCCGCACATCCTCGAGCACGGCACCCTCGTGTCCCGCTTGCACACAGCAGTCGCCTCCTCGGCAGCGGTGGCGGCATCATCCATACGGTCCGCTAGGGTTTTGGGGGAGGCGGGCGTTGGGTTCGCGGATTTGGGGGATTTCAGCTTAGGCGGGCGGGAGGAAGAAGAGAGGTTGTTGGGGGATTGGGGAAAGGCGTGCATGGGTGTGAGCGGGTTAGGCGGTCAGCTGGGGGATGGGAAGGATTTGGGGTCTTGTAACTTTGTGAGATACATATTGCATCGATGATTTTACCAATTTAACCTTAATGTGGTGATAAATGCTGACGAACCATATATAGACGGAATAGTCATTTCAGTTTAATTTTTTGGCTCGGAAGCGCCAGAATGCCTCCAATCTTAGCGCCTACTGCCAAGTGCCAAATATTGGTGCCATAATGGTGTTGTTACCTTTTCCTCTAAAAAAATGCCATTACGTGGTGAGAAGCTGCTAAAAAATGACTTTGTTCCTAATAGACTACAAGTTTGTACAAAAGATTGCTTGTCATTTATATATTTGTACAAAACATATTTGTGGCTCACTGGTAGAGTCACTTTCATTCAATGAATTGTTTTTCTATTTAGTGGTAGAGTTAGTTTTCGTTGAACTATATAAGAGGTCTCATGTTCATGCGCCTTTGGTTGCAACTCTTTTTAGTTCTTTTCTTTCTTCATGTGCAGCCATTGCTACTGGACCACATCAAAATTTGTAAAATATAGAATTCAAAGGCCGATAAATAAAGATAGGCTAGACTTGTTTTGAAAAAAAATGTAAATAAAGTGATCCAAAAATGTTATTATATTTTACAATGTTTGTCGATTGGTCTGTTACGACACTTTATTAATTGTCACAATATAAGACAAATTTAGTTTACGACGAACTCTATTTGGTCTCAATGACGAACAAATTTTTTTGTCGCTACATATCATCCGCACAAGTAAAACGTCGTAAACCGAATGATTTAATGACAAATTACTCTGTAGTCAGGGGAAAAACGTCGTAAAAGGTCCTATTTATTGTAGTCAACACCCATACACACTAGCAAAGCCTAAAGATAGCTTCTAATTCACCCTTTGTGGGATTCTTGTCCATCTAGCCATATCTTATCTACTATACGTAAATAGGAGATCCCCACTAGCCTATTTTCCTATGATTTCGTGAAGCCACGTCATCCAAGGGTTCCACCACCACAAGTCCTCATGCCGCCACATCATCATCATGTTCATACATGCACAGTTTAATCTACTATCTACTATACCTAAATAGGAGAAACCCACTAGCCTATTTTCCTACGATTTCGTGATGCCATGTCAACCAAGGTTCCCACCACCACAAGTCCTCATGGCATCACTGAAAGCCCTAGTTTGGTTTTGACTAATTGATGAAACCTAGGTACTAACCTTTGCCATGAGTTTCATTTGAGCTAGGTTGGTACATCCAAGCAATGCAGCTAGTAGATGGTGATCAAGGTGATGGTGATGACCAAAAGAGAGGATCAAGTGCTCCAACTTAGAAAAGAAGAAAGACAAAAACAAAAAACCAAGAAAATCAAGGCAAAGGTATCAAATAGGTTTCTGTTTTGGCACTCAAGACACCATAGAGGGTGTGAGTGTGTTTAGGATCGATAGCCGTACTATTAAGAGAGGAAAATCTTGGCTAAGCGATTATCAAGTACCACTAGGTGAAGTCATAATTACATATGCATTAGGACCTAGTGTGATAACAATTAACCCTTGAAAATACTTGAAAAAATGCTAACACACGTGCGCATGGGTTATACACTTTGTGGTTAGCAAATTGGTAACAAGGGGGAAGTGTTTGAGTTTGTAGGAATAGAAAAGGAGGAGCAATTGCTAGACCAGACCCTGGTCTTTGGCGCGTCCAGACCCAGGAGGCGAAGTCCTTCGGTCACTGGCGCTAAGGAGATAGAGAGCAGAGGGGCGCTTGCGCTCGCTCCGGTTCGCGTCGCTGCACTGGTCCAGACTCGAACTCGCCGGGTCCGATCAACCAGCGATCGCAGCAGGCGCGCGGCCAGGCATCGTCGGACCCTGGCACATGGGCACTCAGGACCATCGGCGAGGGGATCGGATTGCTCGGAGGCAAGAGCAGCACGGCATGGAGGCACTCCGGTCTCTAGCAAGGTGCGCTCCAGACCCTGGCCTGTGTGGGTCTAGTCGAGCAGCGCGGGCGCGAAGGGCATCATGGCGTCGTCTGATTGGCGTAGAGGAAGGGCCAGACCCTGGGATGGTCCAGTTGCCCAGGGAGGATCGGGTCCAGATAGAAATTCCCTCTCTGGATCTTTACTGGATTGGTCCAAACGAGCTAGTGTTGGTACAGTCCGGACCAAGGCTGTTCGGTGTCATTTTAATGACCATTGAAGATCGACGGCTAACATTGAATCATGTGAACACGTGACAAAATCCAGGGGTCTGGACCCTGCTGTAGATGATCCGGACCAGGGTCTGGAGCTAGGGTCCATACCCCCCTTTGACAGTGTAACGGCTAGGAGCTCTTATGGGGCTCTATGAATAAAAGAGGGACGGCTTGGGCTCACTCTTTCTTGCAAATTTTCATCAATGATATATCCTTGTGAGCTAAAGCAAACACCTTCCACTCATCTCCTCCATTGATTCATCATTATAGTGAGATTGGGAGTGATCCAAAGTGCATTTGCTTCAGTGATTGCATCTATTGGCGCTTGGGGATTGTTGGAGCTGCATTTTTCTTATTACTCTTGGTGGTTGCCGCCACCTAGACAGCTTGGAACAGTGATTGGCACGAGTTGGAGCTTGTTTGTGGCCATTCCGGTTACGAGGGGTTCTTGACCTTTCCTCGGCGGAGAGCCAAAAGGTACTCTAGTGGATTGCTTGTGTCACATTGAGTTACCCTCACTTTGAGTAGGTTCTTGCGGCGACCTAGTGAAGGGCTTGGCGTGGTGACAATTAGCTCGCGATTCACTAAGTAAATGGTCGACACAACGAGGACTAGTGTGCCAGCAAGCACATGAATCTTGGGATAAACATTACCACACAAATCTTTTCTGAGGCAGGCGTTGCAACCGCCTCCGTCAAAAGGTCACGGTTAAAAATGAAGGTTTCTTTGCCCTTGGTTAATTAATTAATAGAGGCGGGCACGGTTAATGGGATTAACCGAGGGGGCGTTTTAAAATGCCCGCCTAAACCTAGAAAACCAAAAAATGTTGTCACTTTAGAGAATCAAACTCACAACCTAGCGCTCAACACTACCACATCTCTACCACTACACCGCACACTCATTCATGTCTATATATAACATGGTATCTTTTTATATCAATATTTCGTAATCTTATATTGGATATTTTAGCTACTAAATGAAATCAAATGAAAAAAAATTTAACTATAAAGTTTTAAATCTTGTGAAGTACTACAACTTTGGTATAGGATGTATGTCCATCAAAGATAGTTTGAAAATTTCAAAAAATTGAGTCTTAGAACATGTGAATTTCAAACACATATTTGAGACTCTAGGTGACTTTAAATAAAAAATTATAAATATCAAACATGTAGATCAGGCCAAGGAAGGCACAAGACCCCTCACAAGTAATCGATTGAGGCCAGAGACAATCACCAACTCCGCTCAACAATCCTCCAAACACCGGGCCATCTAGGTGTCAGCAAACACCAAGAGTAACAAGCTCACAACCAGCCCAAAGCTTTCACCTAGTGCCACAAGATGATTGTCGGTGTTTCGTACAAGCACCGGCAAGTAAATTTATAGTAATGCGTGTTAGGCTCGGATGGTGCGCTAAAGAACACAAGATTTATACTGGTTCGGGCCGAAAGTCCCTACGTCCAGTTTGTTGCTGCTCGTGTTATTAGCACCGTGAACGGTTTGTAGTAAGGGGTACAAACGATCGAGAGAGGGACTGGTCCCAAGTCTCTGATGGAAGGGTTGAAGGAAGGTCAAGAGGTTCGAAGCCACTTGACAGTGTGTATCTGAGTGTCGTATTGTTCGGTCTCAAGAGTCCGTCGTCTGATGGAGGAAGCGCATCCCCTTTTATAGAGGAAGGGGGTGGCTTTTACAAGGGCGAGAGTTTAGGATGTATACTCTAGTTAGTCTTGTGGCTCATGTATACCTGGCTTCGTTCTTCATTTTGATGAGTACGAAGGAAGATAAGCGCCTACAATACTGTTGATGTCTCTGTAGAATGTCAGGTTGATTACAGAATGCTGCCCTGCGCAGGGTGTGGGCTGTAGTACAGTGGTTTTGACTTATTGGCCTCTCCCAGCCTTGCTCCGCACGCCTTTTGGATCCCGTGAGTCTTCGTCGAAGGGACGAGGGGTCGGGGTCCGGAGCGACGACGTGGTCAAGGCCTTCTGACTTGGCGGACCTGAGGGGTCGGGAAGCGGGTGCTGCTCCCTCGGGTCCATAGCGTGGTGACGGAATGTCCGTCGTGCGTGGAGATATTAAGTCCTTTTCTGGAGTGTAGCGGTTGTCGTATACCTTCATCGGATTATGTGTCCCAGGGCTGAAGGCGGCGCCTACAACTCTACATGGTGAGGAACACGCACCCGTACAACCTTTCGGGCTCTGCAGCGCCCGGAAGGGTCTAAAGCACCTGTCCTATCATCCCCTGGCAGTACTTTTCCTGCCAGGGCGCAGGGTATGGTCCTTGGAGCCATGGTTGACCCGAACGTCTTGTCATGCCCTGTACTTATTATCTTGAGGGAATGGGGAGAAGTTGTCAGGTAGGATGAATCCAATCTTTAGATATGGAGTAGGGTGAGACTCGTTCCTTGCCGTCGGGCGAAACGGAGACCAATTCCTATCTCTCGGGTTAGACCGACCTCGCCCCTCCGGGATCGGGCGAGGAGGAATCTATCCCTCAGCCCTTGGGTGAGACTGAGCCCGCCCTCAAGGCGTCGGGCGAGACGGAGTTTATCCCTTGGCCCTCGGGCGAGACCTAGCCTATCCCAATGGCGTCGGGCGAGACAGAGATTAACCTTGAGCCCTCGGGCAAGGCAGAGTCATCTCCCAAAGGCATTGGACGAGGCGGAACCAAACTCTTGTCACTCGAACAAGGGATGAAATGGCGCCTTTATGCGTCCAGAAGTTTTTTACGTTCAGTGGTTATTGGTTCCACCTTCTGGGGCACCCCGGTGTTAGGTCCCCGACAGTAGCCCCCGAGCCTCTAGGTGATTCGAGTAGAACTGCCTAGAGGGTGTTTTTTGACTTCGTCGAAGTTACTTTGCCAGAGGGTGCGCGCGAGCGCACCCGATGGGTGTAGCCCCCGAGCCCCCGGGTGATTCGAGTAGAGTCGCCCGGGGGGTTGTATCGGTCCCTTCGCGGGTAAGGCTGAAGGACTTAGTTTTTTATCAACTGGATGTTTTTCTGAGTGGGTCGTGGCATCCTGTTCGCTGGGAACTGATTCGGGGCTGACCTAACTGGTGCTTCTGCCCTTGATTTTGGATCGTTTGCGGATCCTTCCTTAGTTGGGCCGGCCGGCGAGCTTCTAGGCCCTAGGTGGGCCAAAGAAAAAAGAACAGGCCTTTGTGGCTTGCATTTCCTAGGTGGGTAGAGAGTCTGGATTCGCCTGGGGAAGGCGAACCGTCCGCTGAGATTTTTGGGGTGAGAGGATAGGGATTGCGGGCGTGTGTCCTGCGACGTGACGCGGTGGCGCGCGTGGCAGGCCCAGAGATCGAGGCGGACGGTTGCCCTTCTCGCGTCCGTCGCCCCCTATAAAACCACGAGGTTCGCCCCCAAGGTTTCGTATTTCGCTCCCCTGCCTTTGCGTTCTGAAACATCCGCCGCCAATCGTCCCAGCCTCCTGTGCCCGCATCGCCACCATCGACCGGCTTGCGTTCGTGTTGCAGTCATTGTCAAGCTCGCGCCTACCCTCCCCCCTACTGCTTTAATGGAGTTGTGGGGCAGATCAAGCATCACCTCCTGGCATCTGGAGGGCCTCGTTCGTCGTGGCCTTCTCCGCCCACTATCCGCCATCTAGGAGTGGCTGCTACTTGGCGATGAGGGTGAGCCGGTGCCGCCTGAAGGGTATGTTGTCTCTTTTGCCATCTTCCATGAGCGGGGATTCGGGGTACCCGCGCATAGATTCCTTCGGGGGCTACTGGATTACTATGAGGTAGAGCTGTAGCATCTAACTCCCAATGGGATTCAACACATGGCAGCGTTTGTTGCCCTGTGCGAGGGTTTCCTGGGGATCGATCCCCATTTTGATCTGTGGCGATATTTCTTTAACATTAGTTTGTCAAAGAGGAAGATTGGGGGGAAAGATGTGAATGCACCGATGGGATGTGCCAGCATTCATCTGCGCCATACCCGGTCGAGGGGTTACCCATACATGCATCTGGCGACATCCAACAAGAGATGGCACTCGCAGTGGTTTTATGTTAGGGATGATGTGAGTGCCACCCTACCGAAGTATACTGGACGTCTTATTGTGGACATTCCGAAGTCGTGGGGCTGGGGCGTCCAGTCCAAAGACAAGAAACACATCTCCGACCTTCTTTCCGCCCTCCAAGCCCTAAAGGATCAGGTGTACAGGGGACGGGGATTATCGGTGCCTACCATGCGAGGAGGGTGGCGCCCCTGATGGCGCGTGTGCTTCCCCTACATCGGATGATGCCTGGGATATCGTTCAAGGGGACGGTGCTCATTGACGAGGTGCTCCCTTACTCGAAAGTGGCGCAGCGCATCAAGGAGGCGATGGAGCCAATGAAGGATTCTGCAGGCAGGGTCCTCGACATTGTGTATCCGGTGCCCGGACACCCCCCAATGCGGCTGGAGCCTGGATTCTTTGAATTCGTAAGCCCTCTTCTCCCGTGCTCTTTTCTTTTTCCTAGATCTCCATTTTTTAACATTTGCTTTATGATGTTGGGACCAGCCGAGGGGGCTGGTCTTCAAGGACAGTCCGGTTCCACTACCAAAGGACAAGGTCATGGTGGCAGCGAATCGACTCGCGGCTGAGCGGGATAAGAAAGCAAGGGAAGAGATGAAGAAGGCGAAATGACTGAAGCAGGAGGCACGGGATCGGGGAGAGGACATGAGCAGTGAGGACAACAACGATGACGATGATGATGACGACGACGACGAGGTAGCCGTCGGCGTGGATTGGGGCATCCTAGAGGACGAGGACAAGCTGACAAGTGGCCACCCATCCGTGCAGGGGCCCTTCCCTTTCCACGCGGAGGGAAGTGAATCGATGAGGTCAATGGAGGCCGGCGAGTCTGCCGCTTCGCACGGCATGCCAGCCGAGGACCAGTGGACGGGGGAGGGCGGGCTTCCTGCCGCCAACCCCGAGGCAATGATGGAGGAGAGCAGCTCTGGTGCTGCACCCCATGAGACGATGGAGGGGTACAGCTCCGATGCCACGCCCGATGAGACAATGGAGAGGAGCGGCTCCGGTGCCGCGCCCCGTGAGACGATGGAGGGGGGCGGCTCTGGTGCCGCGCCCGACGAGACGATGGAGTGGAGCGACTCCGGTGCCGCGCCCGACGAGATGAACCCCCCTGCCCCGGAGTAGGGGGCAGGCTTGAAACGGTCCCGCCCAGATGAGTCGGGGCAGGGATCTAGGGATCCGTCCCCAAAACACTTCCGCCGGCTGAGGACATCAACGTAAGCTGCTGATTCCCCTGTTTTCATCCTTTTTCCATTTCTATTTTGACTTAATGGTTATGACCTTTGTGCAGGTTCTTGCGGATGGGTCACCCCCTAGGGCTGGCACCCAAGAAGAGTCTCGCCCTTCAAGCGGGACAGATGGGGTCGCCTGGAGTCACCCCCGTTTTGGGCAGGAGTGGTGCCGACGTTGGGGCCGCGTTGGCCGACCCGACGGCGCCCATGGTGGCTCCCACGCCCACGGAGGTTACTAAGCGAGCGGCCTCCTCCATGGCGGACGTGGAACAGTCGGCCGAGGGCCGCATACCGCCGGTGGAGGTGGTCGTGACCGCGCCAAGCCAGGATCAGCCGGGCGTGGTCGTGGTGGCGCCCGAGGGCGTAGTGCAATCCACGCCACCAGGGGCCTAGGTGGATCTGCCCGTGGCGCTCGAAGCGGCCCAGACGGAGGAGGGTCCTCGAGTGTGGCGGTGGTGCCGCACAGGGTCAGGAGGGAGCCGCCCCCGGCCCCTTTGTCGGGAGGAAGCCGCTCCCCTGCGTGGGGGGAGCCACCGCTCCAGTGGATGGCCGCTCAGGACCCGACGTCGGCTCTTTTCTCGCTCGATGATCATTCCAAGAGCATGGTGCGAGAGGGTCTTGACATCGGGATCTCGACCATGCTGAACGCCCTGGACCAGGCTAGAGGAGCCCTCCGTGAGATCGTTATCCCTACTACTCAGGTATTTTCTGGGCTTTCTTCTTTCTTCGCATGTTTTTGTGTTTTCGCATTTCTGATACCAGTCTTCTTCCTCTTCAGGTTCTGGTTGCTCATAGCTGGAATAAATCCCAATTCCTCCGCGAGCAGAAGGCGGAGTGGGATCGCCTCTCTGAGGAGGCCCGGCTGCGAGCAGACATGGCTGCCCAGCTTGCTACCGCCTAGGAGCGGGAGGCCCAGGCGTGTCAGGACACGGAGGAGGCCCACGGGATGTTCGAGGATCTGTCGGCGAGGTCTAAGCTAGATGGGGAGGAGATTGCTAGGCTCCAAAAAGAGTGAGACGAGCTGCTGCAGAGGAATGCCATGGCCAATGAGAAGGCCGGCGAAGTCCTGAAGGAGCTGGAGATGGAGCGGGAACTCCGGCAGGAGGCCGAGAGTAGGGCCACGGCCCTCTAGCAGAAGGTGGACGAGGACGTCGAGGTGGTCCGCTCTCTCCGGGCGGAGCTCGGTGACGCGGTGAACCGAAGGTTGAGTGCTGAAAACATCTTCGTCAAGCTGGAAAAAGAGGCTGCCTATGCACGAAGGGCCCTTTAGGTTGAGAGCGATGAGCACGATCTTCTACAAGCTGCGGTCAGGGTGGTCCTTAATGCCCTGAATGTGACGGAGCCGGTGGAGACCAGCCCGCTCGCGGCTCGTGTCGCAGGTATCACGGCTCGGGTGGGCCAGCTTGAGGAGAGTGCCTTTCACACCGGGATTACCCAGGCCTTCACCGTCGCCCACGCTCATTATGAGAAGGAAATCAACCTGAAGGTGATGAGTGAAGGCTTCCCGTCCACCTACGAGGATGAAGAGCTGGAGGAAATGGAGGAGATGGTTGCTCCCCTTGCGAAAAACCTGGTAGACAATCTGAAAGAGATGGTTCTCCCTCCGTGGGAGTAATTAGTCGAACAATTTTGAGAACAACTTATATGTAATATGTGGACAAGTGTCGGTATTTTTCGAGTCTGGACGCTTTTTCATGATTTTGCGTCATAATTTTGTTTTGTTTGATTTTTTACGATCTTACCAATCTGTTCCCCTAAATTTTGTTTTGGTTTTGTGAATGATGTGAGGAGATTGTTTGGAAAGAAAGAAAGGAGGTAGCCGTACCTTAACCAGCCCCCGAGTAAGGTCCGACCCCCCGCATTTGCTGGGGTCGGGGGTTACTGGAGATCAGAACTGTGGTTTTGATGACAGGGTCGACGAAGTCCATGGATGGCATCGTAATATTCCCCGCCCTGTCTTCCAACAAAGATCCCCAACTGGGGATTCTATGGGCTCGGTAAGGTGGGGCCTTCAAACCTGTGTCCCTGTATTGATTGGCTCGAGCCCCCAAGCCTTGTTAGGGTCTAATAGGGGTTGGCCGTTATTTGTGTGTTACCCCGTCCTTGTTTTTCGCAATCGGAGGGGCTGAGTGAACGACACTTGCCTCAACGGCTCGAGTATCGCGCTCAACGAGCTCACTAACGGGTACGTTCGTGTGGAATCCGGGTCCATCATTTGCTGATGGGGTCGGCAGAGCCCTCTGGTGGCACTCCACTACTTCTTAACCCACCTCCCAACAGATGCCCGAGCCGTTCGATAGGCTTCGGCGGCCCGATGGCCTCTCCTCGATGGAGATTCTGTGGGTTTGGCTCGAGGTTAAAATCGAACGAGAAAAGGTCGAGACGTCCCTGTCCGCTTCTGAGCGGAGTCGGGCAAGGCCACTGGGGCTTGTCTCGGTTATTTCTCCCTGGCTCTGTTTGGCATGAGGCGGCCTCGAGCCCTTCGCGGACCGACCTTCGAACCTTGGCCTGTGGTGGCCTATATCGAATGAGGCGACGGCCGTTTCGTGATGCAACATGAAACGTTGGGATGTTTTGCATATGTATAATATAATCGAAATGAAGGCGGGGTCGGTAACGTTATCGTGGCGGTATGAGTGACGAAAAGCTCCTACCAAATGTGTCCACGCAGGGTTCGGACCCTGATATTCGCGATGAGGTTGGAGTAACCTGCATAAGAATTGCTATTCTTTGTTTTTCGTATCTCGGTGGCGATCCGAGCCGTTTAATTAACTTGGGAAACCTGACAGCTTCTCCTTTGGGAGAGACTCTGTAGGTGGACCCCTCTGAACCCTTCTTGAGAAGGCAGATGTTGAAGTCGGAGACACGAGGGGCGTTTGAGCATGGTTTTTCTGGTGAACAGAAACACCGTAGCCACCGAGGCGTAGGGTCTGCCAGTTCATTCAGTTTTACTCAAAGTTCTATGCCCATATTTCGTACTCCTAGTTTCAAGCATACGGAGGGGTCAGGTGAAGAGGATGTCTAGACTGGTAGTCATCCTCGGCAGCCCCCGAGTGATGTTCGTGTCCCCGCCGTTTGACGGGGTCGGAAGCTCGTGAATGAATTTTAATGCATAAAGTAAGAAAGCTGAGATGCTTATCTTTCTTTGGACGTTCGTTCATCGTGTCTTCTGGGCCGAACAGCCGGCCTAGGAGATCTAAAAGGTCCTGTCGTTGGATCGTCCGTGGTCCTACATGGGGAGGTGAAGGGCTATCTGCCTATGTGGGCACCTTAATTGCCACGTCCAGAGTGGGTCAGTAGCGGGCCATACATAGGCAGTGCTCAGTTTGACCAAAGAGGGACGCCTCGTCGACCGGGGTGCGTCCCGTCAGTTCTGATGTGTCCCCTTAGATATCAATCAGCATTGATTCCGTATTTAAAGAGGGGAAGGGAGAGGGTTTTTCGTCCAAACTTTCGCCTTTCCTTAGCTACCACACCTCCTCTTTAAATAGGGAGGGGGAGAGGAGTTCTCATCCCACCTCCTCTTCTGCCTCCGAGCCGCTATCTCTCCTTCTTCTTCCTTTCCGCTGAACACATCCGTGCGTCGCAGCAGTTCCTGAGTGAGGAAGAGTGATGCTAGAGAGAGAGAGAGAGAGAACTCACAAATTTGCTCACGAGTCTAGTGCGTGATGTTGAGCTGGAGGTTATCCAATGTAGATGAGATGGTGTGTGCTGCCCTTGCTGAGGAGTCGCTACTGCCGAAGGAGAAGAGGCACCGGTGGGCGTCGTACGTCGTCGACCGCGCCGTCGTCCGCTGTGCTCCTCCTTTGGCGGGAGGCGTTTCCTGCCCATACGCCGTTGTCAGGGTTATGGCTGGGGATGATGGCGTAGTCCCCAGATGCCCTGGCGGTGGCGTCGCTGTCGAGGTTGCGGCTGACGACGATGGCGTAGTCCCCGGACGCTCCAGTGGAGGCGTCGCTATTGGGGTTGCGGCTGACGACGATGGTGTAGTCCCCGGATGCTCCGGTGGAGGCGTCGCAGATGGTGGCACCTTCGAGGATCCAGCGAAGCGGTGGAATATCGGGATGTCGCCAATGGAGAGCGTGGCACGGCGACCGTAGTAGACAAGCTGGCCCGTGTACACGCCCCGGGCGTCGCCGATGGAGAGTGTGGCGCGGTGACCACAGTAGATGAGCTAGCCCATGTACATGCCCCAGGCGTCGCCGATGGAGAGCGTGGCGCGGCGACCGCAGTAGTACTTGTAGTAGAGCTAAGCAGAGACTGTAATGAAATAACTTTGTGGGGAAGCCCCCGAGTAAACAGTCCTCTGAATTTATAAGTATATTGTTCCTTTTTGTAATGAAATCGCTTTGTAAGTAACGAATTTGTGCAAAAAATGAACAAAATTATATCCTTTGCTTATGGCAAGAAATTTTTTATCTTTCTCCTTTCTGTAGGAATGATTTTAGTGCTTTCTGACCCTTCTCATGGTCTAAGTCATAAGAAGCTAGGAACGTGGGTGAACTAATTCTGATTGAACTGGTGAGCAAAGAGGTTGCAGCCACTGGGGCGTGGGTGTCTCGCAGTCCTACCAGTTGTATTCAGAATTGGTTCCCAAAATCTTAGCCCTTGGGACTCGTTTATGAGGCGAATGGAAAACTTAGAGAATGTTTGTAAGTATAACACGGGAGTTTTTTGCAAGCGTAATACTTGTATTACATATGTCATATGTTATGATCACATGCCAGCCCCCGAGTGAGGTCTGTCCCCTCGTGATTTGCAGGGGTTGGAAGTCACTAAGGATCGGGGTTTTGCTATGACAAAATCTGATAAGGAAGAAGTGTAAGCTTATTTTAAGGATAGAAATGACGTAGCTGCTCGATGTTCCAGGCGTTGGTGAAGACCTCGCCGTTGATGGTTTTCAACTAGTAGGCGCCTGGGCAAAGTACTTCTATGATGACGTAGGGCCCTTCCCAGGGTGGGGAGAGTTTGTGGCAGTCCTTGTTGCTCTACACAAGACGGAGGACGAGGTCTCCGACGTTGAAGGCTCGACCCCGCACCTGTCGGCTGTGGTACCGTCGCAGCGCCTGCTGGTACTTAGCCGAACGGAGGAGGGCGATGTCGCGGGCTTCATCTAGCTGGTCCATGGCGTCTTAGTGAGATGCTTCAGCCCCCTGTTCGTCGTATGCTCTGATTCTTGGTGCTCTATAGTCGAGGTCCATTGGGAGAACAGCCTCAGAACCATAGACCATGAAGAAAGGTGTGTAGCCGGTGGCCCGGCTAGGAGTTGTCCTTAGGCTCTAGAGCACGGCCGGGAGCTCAGCTATCCAGCGTGTGCCGAATTTGTTCAATCGGTTGAAAATTCTAGGTTTGAGGCCTTGATGAAGCATGCCGTTTGCACGCTTGACCTGCCCGTTCGTCCGGGGGTGTGCGACGGCTACCCAATCGATCCGGATGTGTTGTTCATCATAGAATCGAACGAATTTCCTACCGGTGAACTGCGTGCCGTTGTCCGTGATGATGGAGTTCGGTACTCCAAAGCGATGGACGATGTCGAGGAAGAACAGCACGGCTTGTTCGGATTTGATCGTGGATATTGGTCAAGCTTCAATCCATTTTGTAAACTTGTCTATGGTGACAAGCAGGTGGGTAAAGCCCCCGGGCGCCTTTTTGAGTGGCCCAACTAGGTCGAGCCCCCAGACCACGAAGGGCCACGTGATGGGGATCATCTAGAGAGCCTAGGCCAGGAGGTGTGTTTGTCGAGCGTAGTACTGGCACCCTTCGCAGGTGTGTACAATTTGCTCGGCATTGGCTACTGCGGTGGGCCAGTAGAAACCTTGTCAGAATGCATTCCCAACCAAGGTTCTTGGTGCGGCGTGATGACCGCAGACTCCACCGTGGATGTCGCCCAGCAGGAGTTTTCCCTGTTCGCCAGGGATACAGAGTTGCAGAATTCCGATGTGACTTCGTTTGTAGAGTTCACCCTCTACAAGAACAAAGGACTTGGCGCGTCGTGCGAGCCGTCGGGCTTTCGTCTTGTCTGCCGGTAGCATGTCGTGAAGGAAGTAGTTGAGGTAAAGCGTTATCCAGTCATTGGGAGGGTCGGACTCCACTGCTAGGTCCTCTTCAAGCTCCATGACCTCGGGGTCGGGCAGAGCAGTCGGTGGATTGGCCCCGGGGGTCGGACTAGAAGGGCCATCGTCGGCTTGTTCTGACCCCACATAGCGTACCGAGGGTTTGTGTTGATCACTGGCAAAGACGCCTGTTGGGACTAGCTCTCGGCCGGATGCTGCTTTTGCAAGTGTGTTGGCCACTTCGTTGAGGCGCCTGGGGATGTGATTGAGTTCGAGGCCGTCGAATTTGTCCTCTAGCCGTCGGACTTCTTGACAGTATGCCTCCATCTTGGCATCATGGCAGCATGACTCTTTCATGACCTGGTGGACGACCAGCTGAGAGTCGCCCCTGACGTCGAGGCGTCGGATGCCCAGCTCGATGTCGATTCGTAGGCCGTTGATGAGTGCTTCGTATTCTGCAGTATTGTTTGATGAGGGGAAATGGAGCCGAACCATGTACCTCATGTGGACCCCGAGGGGAGATACAAAGACTAGTCCTGCTCCGGCGCCCTTCTTCATCAGCGATCCATCAAAGTACATTGTCCAGTACTCTTGATCGACGGCTGCTGGTGGCATTTGGACCTCGGTCCACTCCGCGATGAAGTCAGCCAGTACCTGAGATTTGATCGCTGTTCGGGGGGCATAAGAAATGCCCTAATCCATCAGCTCGAGTGCCCACTTTGCGGTTCTTCCCATAGCATCATGGCTATGGACTACCTCGTCGAGGGGGAATGACGTCACTACTATCATGGGATGTGACTCAAAATAGTGGCGTAGCTTCCTTTTGGTGATGAGGACGGCGTAGAGTAGTTTCTGGATTTGGGAGTAGCGGGTTTTGGAGTCGGATAACACCTTGTTGATGAAATACACAGGGCGCTGCACCTTGAAGGCATGCCCCTCTTCCTCTCGCTCTACTACTAAGGAGGAGCTAGCCACTTGGGTGGTGGCCGATATATACAGTAGGAGGGATTCTCCATTGCATGGAGAAACTAAGACCGGTGGTTTAGTTAGAAATCGCTTAACCATGTCAAGCGCCTCCTGAGCCTCGGTCGTCCACTCAAAGCAGTCAGCTTTCTTTAGGAGCCGATAAAGGGGGAGTCCTCGTTTGCCGAGGCGCGAAATGAATCGGCTGAGGGTGGTGAGGCACCCTGTGATCCGCTGAACCCCCTTTATGTTTTGGATCGGGCCCATCCTTGTAATGGCTGATATCTTCTTCGGGTTGGCTTCGATGCCACGCTCGGAGACAATGAAGCCGAGCAGCATGCCTCTCGGGACCCCGAAAACACATTTTTCAGGATTGAGTTTGATGCCGTTTGCCCGGAGTTTCGCAAAGGTTTGCTCAAGGTCGGCGACCAGGTGGTTAGCTCATTCGGTTTTGACTACGATGTCATTGACATAGGCCTCAATGGTTCGCCCGATGAGGTCTCCGAAGCAATTGAGCATACAGCGCTGGTACGTTGCCCCAGCATTTTTCAGACCGAATGGCATTGAAACGTAGCAAAACGATCCGAAGGGGGTGATAAAAGATGTCGCGAGCTGGTCGGACTCTTTCATCGTGATTTGATGGTAGCCAAAGTATGCATCAAGGAAGCAGAGGGTTTCGCACCCCGAGGTGGAATCGACTATTTGGTATATTCGTGGTAAAGGAAATGGATCCTTTGGACACGCTTTGTTGAGACCAGTATAATCGACACACATTCTCCATTTCCCGCTCTTCTTTCGGACAAGAATAGGATTTGCTAACCACTCTGGGTGGTATACTTCCTTAATGAATCCTGCGGCTAGTAGTTTGGCTATCTCTTCGCCGATGGCCCTGCGTTTCTCCTCGTCGAAGCGGCACAGGCGTTGCTTCACCGGCTTGGAGCCCGGGAGGATCTGGAGAGTATGCTCGGTGACCTCCCTCGGGATGCCCGGCATATCCGAGGGTCTCCACGCAAAGATGTCTTTGTTGGCACAGAGGAAGTCGATGAGCGCGCTTTCCTATTCGGAGGAGAGCGTGGTCCCGATACGGACTTTTTTGCCCTCGGAGCTGCTGGGATCCAAGAGGACCTCCCTGGAGCCTTCTGCCGATTCGAACGACCTGGTTGATTTCTTTGCGTCGGGTGCCTCTTCGATGACCTTCTCCCTAAGGGTGGCGAGCTCTTCGGAGGTGATGACTGTGGATGCGTGTCCGCAGCATTCGACCTCGCACTCGTAAGCGCGCTGGAAGGAGGTGCCGATGGTGATGACCCCGTGGGGGCCCGGCATCTTCAGCTTTAGGTACGTATAATTGGGAATGGCCATGAACTTCGCGTAGCATGGTTGCCCTAGGATGGCGTGGAAAGTGCCCGGGAACCCCACTACATCGAAGGTGAGGGTCTCAGTCCAGTAGTTGGACCGATCCCCAAAAGTGACGGGCAGGTCGATCTGCCCTAGTGGTACGGCTTGCCTCCTAGGCACAACACCATGGAAAGGTGCTCGGATGGGATGGAGGTTCGTTCGGTCGACGCCCATCTCGTCGAGTGTTTTGGCGTACATGATGTTGAGGCCGCTACCCCCATCCATCAGTACTTTGGTGAGCCGCTTTGGACCGACGATCGGATCGACGACAAGCGGGTACCTTCTCGGGTGTGGGATGGCATCCGGATGGTCGATCCGATCGAAGGTTATGACAGATTCTGACCACCGGAGGAAGGCTGGCGTGGCTGGTCCGGCGGTATAGACCTCGCGGCGTGCGAGCTTCTGGCGACGCTTGGAGTCGTAGACCGTTGATCCTTCAAAGATCATGAGGGCGCCGGTCGGCGTTGGGAAGGCATCGTCCTTCTCCTCTGCGTCGTCTGTGGTGGGAACAGGTTCCTTCCCCTGCTCCCCTTTGTTGAGGACCCCGGCCAAGTACTTGCGCATGAGGCCGCAATCCTTGTATAGATGCTTGGCCGGGAAGGCGTGGTTTGGGCATGGCCCCTCGAGCATTTTCTCGAAGTGGTTCGGAGTGCCTTCCGTGGGCTTCCGGCCACCTTTACGGTCGGCAGCGGCCACGAGCGAGTTGTCGCGCCATTGCTTCTTATTTTTCTTTTTGGCAGGACGGTTGGAGGCTCCTTCGCCAGCATCCTCGTCCCGCCTCATCTTTCCGTCGGAGCGATCAAAGATGGCTCCGACCACCTCCTCTCTAGAGGCATGACTGGTGGCGATGTCCAGGAGTTCCTTGGTAGTTTGCGGGCCTCTACGTCCTAACTTGTGGACCAGGGATTCACAGGTTGTTCTAGACAGAAAGGCTCCTATCACGTCGGCGTTGGCGACGTTAGGGAGCTCGTTGCACTATCTAGAGAAGAGCCGAATGTACCCGCGAAGGGTTTCATCGGTCTTCTAGCGGCAGTTCTTGAGGTCCCATGGGTTTCCAGGGCGTTTGTACGTGCCCTGGAAGTTGCCCACGAAGATCTCCGTCAGATCCACCCAACTCTGAATAGCATTGGACGGTAGGTGCAGTGGTTTTGACTTATTGGCCTCTCCCAGCCTTGCTCCGCACGCCTTTGGGATCCCATGAGTCTTCATTGGAGGGACGAGGGGTCGGGGTCCGGAGCGACGACGTGGTCAAGGCCTTCTGACTTGGTGGACCTGAGGGGTCGGGAAGCGGGTGCCGCTCCCTCGGGTCCATAGCGTGGTGACGGAATGTCCGTCGTGCGTGGAGATATTAAGTCCTTTTCTGGAGTGTAGCAGTTGTCGTATACCTTCATCGGGTTACGTGTCCCAGGGCTAAAGGCAGCGCCTACAACTCTATAGGGCGAGGAACATGCACCCGTACAACCTTTCGGGCTCTGCGGCGCCCGAAAGGGTCTAAAGCACCTATCCTGTCATCCCCTGGCAGTACTTTTCCTGCCAGGGCGCAGGGTATGGTCCTTGGAGCCATGGTTGACCCGAACGTCTTGTCATGCCCTGTACTTATCATCTTGAGGGAATGGGGAGATGTTGTCAGGTAGGATGAATCCAATCTTTAGATATGGAGCAGGGTGAGACTCGTTCCTTGCCGTCGGGCGAAACGGAGACTAATTCCTATCTCTCGGGTGAGACCGACCTCGCCCCTCCGGTGTCGAGCGAGGCGGAATCTATCCCTCAGCCCTTGGGCGAGACCGAGCCCGCCCTCAAGGCGTCGGGCGAGACGGAGTTTATCCCTTGGCCCTCGGGCGAGACCGAGCCTGTCCCAATGGCGTCGGGTGAGATGGAGATTAACCTTGAGCCCTCGGGCGAGGCAGAGTCATCTCCCAAAGGCATTGGGCGAGGCAGAACCAAACTCCTATCACTCGAACAAGGGATGAAATGGCGCCCTTATGCATCCAGAAGTTTTTTACGTTCGGTGGTTATTGGTTCCACCTTCTGGGGCACCCCGGTATTAGGTCCCCGACAATGATGCAACTCAATGCAGTGCACTAGAGGCTCTCCAAACTCACTCAAGATGATGAAATCAAGTGAACAAGTGAGTGGAGTGTGTTTCTCAGCTTCCAAAGGATGTGCACAAGTGTAAGAGGTGCCAAAAGAATGGCCAAGGCCGGCCACACCCTCTATTTATATCCACACAAGCAAATAGAGACGTTATGCCCCTTGGAGCTGTTCCTGTGAGGGCACTGGACATGGCGGTGCCTGGCACCGGACAGGGTGGTGGTGCCCTCCAACGGTCAAATTCCAACGGCTGCAAACTAGCCGTTGGCGCACCAGACAGGGTGGCGGTGACCACACAGTCGTGCCCCAGAAAACCGAGTCTCCCAAAAAATAGGGCGGTGCACTGCCGCACCCATGGCGGTGACCGCCTTCGCTTGCGCCACACCCATGGCGGTGACCATGGCGGTGCACCGCCATGCACCTAGCGGTGTACACCGGACACACCGGTGCCCGCCCTTCAACTTGCTACTCTCAGCCACATCCAGGTGGGCACCGCCCTAGGGGTAGCGATGCCAGCCCCAGCACCAGTGTCTCTTGGCCCCGGCCAGCCGGCTATCGGACAGGCCAGGGCGGTGCACCGCTGCACCCAGGGTGGTGACCAACCCGAGGCAAAAACCTTCGTTAGCTGCCTTTTTTATTCTCGATTCGATCCACATGCAGTCTAACACTCCTTTGTAAGCGTTGCTAACCCTCAAAGTGTTTTCCCAAAACATGTTAGAGTCAAGTTAGCATTTCTCAAATATTTTTAATAAATATTTTCGCTTGCTCTCCATTGTGCACTAGGCCTAAATGCAATGCATGAAGTCCAACACCTAGTGGCACTAGATGACTAAATTGTCTAGTTAAGAACCCCTCTTAATAGTACGACCATTTACCCTAAATGTGATCACACTCTCTAGAGTGTCTTGATCACCGAAACAAAACCCCTATTTATACATTTACCTTGAGCTCCATAGGGTTGTGTTTTTCTCTTTCTTCTTTTCCAGGTAGAGCACTTGATCATCATCACATGTTGTCATCTTCATCATTTTATGTGATCAATATCACCATTATAGTGCCACCATGCTCCTCAACTTAGATTGCACCAACCTAGCTCATATTACATCTCATGATAAAAGTTAGTGCATAGGTTTCATCAATTATCCAAAACCAAACTAGGGTTTTCACTAGTGCCCTGACAAAGCATGCACACATGATATACCTCTGTAAGCATGTTCCAGACCTACCAGCACGGGTGCCACCCGTCACCTCTCCCTAGGTCGTGCCTCACTGTTGCACCTCAACAAGTCCTCAGCTAGGCCTCCTACAGATATGTGCCACACCACCGCGCCTTAACTCGCCCTCAACTATATATAGGCCATCTCTAGATCCCTACCATGCAGGCTACCTCGTCTCGCCCTTGGCCGGGTCACCTCCTAATCCGCGCTGCTGCAGTTCACCCTTTGCCAAGCCACCTCCACACCTCACCCTTGGCCGGGCATGAGACGCACCGCCGTGGCTCGCCCTCAGCCAAGCCTCCTCTATATCCACAGCACGAAGGAGGCGAAGAGGAAAAGGTAGGGAAGGGAAGGGGCAGTGAATAGAGGGGAGAGAGAGAATGGGGAGGAGACTGCGGGTGAGAGAGGGAGGCAGCGTTGGAGATATGGAGGACCTGCGATGGCTGGTTAGGTGGGAGAGAAATGAGTGGGCAATGGTTGCAACCATTTTATTACTGAGATGCTAAGATGGGACAGGTGAGTTGAGCTTTAACAGAGACGTGCCTTATTTTAAGAGGTCTAGGACTAACCTCTTCAGGGGCCATCCTCTATTAACTTATTTTCGAATACTGTAATTTTTTAGTGTCTTCATAAATGGGTTAACCGTCTCCGAAAATAATGGTGTGTTTTAGGAGACATGGACGTTTTTTATCCGTCTCTGTAAATCAAGAGTTGTTTTCTAAAATCATTTTTATAGTAGTGCAAGACGATAGATTGAGATGTTGTCACAAGACTGAGCTATTAAAATTTTCATGTTTGAACCCTTTAATTACTGAACGTTCTTATCTCAGTTCTTTTCACAGCTTATCAGTCACCTGCGATTCATCTGACCCCACAACCCTGCCCCAAAACC
This sequence comes from Miscanthus floridulus, assembly GCF_019320115.1. NCBI lineage: Eukaryota > Viridiplantae > Streptophyta > Magnoliopsida > Poales > Poaceae > Miscanthus > Miscanthus floridulus. The sequence continues at coordinate 77,327,896 of NC_089588.1, forward strand.
AGTGCTCCCTCCACACCTTCCCAATCTGCTCAATGGGCATCCCCTTCGTCTCCGGCAAGAACAAGTACACGAAGCCCGTCATCACGACGATCCACCCCGCAAAGAAGAAGAGCCAGGCCCTCATCCGGCACAGCATGGCAAGGAACCCCTGCGCGATGAATATGGTGAACACGAACCCGGACGCCACCGTGATGCTCTGCCCCGCCGACCGGATCTCCAGCGGGAAAATCTCGATGGGCACCAGCCACGTCATGGGGACCCAGGACCAGCTGTACCCCGCCACGTACACGCCGATGAGGACGAACAGCGCCGCCGCGTAGCCGCGTGCCATTCCGCCCTCGTCGCCCAGCTTGGCGGCCATGACGGCGACGATCAGGACCTCGGAGACCTTCATCTGGAGGCTGCCGGCGATGAGCAGCGTGCGGCGGCCGAACCGGTCGATGACGAACATGAACACGACCGTCGACGCCGTGTAGATGACCACCGTGACGACCGTGGAGAGCAGCGCCAGGCTCTCGCCCATGCCCACCGTGCGGAGCAGCACCGGCGCGTAGAACCCGATGGCGTTGATCCCGTTGAGCTGCGTGAACGCCGGCATCAACACGGCGACCGCTAGCTGCGGCCGGTACCTGCGCCGCGAAAGGATGAGCCGCAGGCCGCCGCTGCTGCCGCCCAGTGCCGCCGCGCTGTTCGCCGCGACGATGTCGTCCAGCTCCGCGTCGACGGCGGCGGCGGCGTCCGTGCCTCTGATCTTCTGCAGCAGCGCTCGCACTCTCCCACGGTCCTCACCCTGCTGCACCAGGCTGTTGGGCGTCTCCGGCAGGAAGACGGCTCCCAGCGTGAAGAGCGCGGCGGGGACGCCAGCCAGTCCCAGCGAGAGCCTCCAGCCCCAGCCGCCGGTGATCTTCTCCGCGCCGTAGTTGATGATGTTCGCGGCGAGGGAGCCGAGGCACAGGCTGTGCTGGAACCCGTTGCTGAATGCTCCTCGGTATCGTGCTGGGGCCATTTCAGACAGGTACAAAAGCACTGCCTGCAAAATTTCAGCAGGGCTGGATATTGCAGGATCACCAAATTTCGTCATCAGATTCAGGGGAATTTGTAGTCGGCGACTCTGACCTGATTGGCGAACCCGAGGCCCACTCCGAGGAGCGCCCTGCCCATGGCCATGTACACGTTGACGGCGCCGCCACTGACCACGGCGCCGGCGAGGAACGCCGCCGCGCCGATGATCATGGACGGGCGGCGCCCTCGCCTGGCCGTGACCCACGACGAGAGCAGCATCGCGGTGAGCAGGCCGGCGATGTAGAGCGACGACGTGAAGAGCGTCAGAAGCTGGCTGTCAAACTTGCAGTAGTTGCTGACGTGCACGTCGCCCTTCATCCGCCGGTACACGTCCGGGAAGAACTCCTCCAGGAACGACCCCATGGATGACACGCCACCTGTGCTGTGCAAAACATCCTGTAATCGATCGGCACTTCGGAAACCAAAACTTGATGATATTTCCAGTTGTTCATAACGACTTTTCAAGTTGTTTCTGGGACATGAATCTGAAATTCTGAGGTCGTATTCGTACCAGAGATTCTGAGGTCGTAGCCAAAGATGGCGCCGCCCATGGCCGCGGTGACGCAGGACAGCGCCACGAACACGGTGATCCTCCCGCCGTACTGACGACCATCGCTGCCGCCAGCATCGACGAGACCGACAGCCATGGTTCGCCACTGCGGCGGTTAGCTTAGCTGAAGGTGAGAGCTTGGTCAGTGAACCTTGGTGTGGCCATGCTGTTGGTGTTGTGTTGACCAGCTGTTGCTGGCTGCTGTTGCCATCCGGTCAAGCTTCGATGTGATGTGCCCTTTTGGAGCTTTGCAAAGCATGTGCCGGCCGTCTGCATCTTGTTTCTTTATATGCGTTTTGGTATGAATTTTCCATGGCGGCTCTTGACTTATTAGTCGCAAGAGTTTACACCATTTAACCATGTTCACGTCATTGTTGTCCACATCAAAGATATCTGAAAAGTGAGGAGTTCTTATTGCTCCATACTTAGCACTTGTTTGGATGTACTAACTAAATTTTAGCTAGCTAAATTTAGCTGCTAGTATCCAAACGTCCTAACTAAAAGACCAGCTAAAATTTAACTGAGTTTAGCTATTTCAACTCAGCTAGCTGAAGCATCCAAACACCCTAGCTAAAATTTAGCTAGGAGAACTTTTAGCTGGCTAAAGTTTAGTCTTGCAATTTTAGCTAGCTAAAATTTAGTTAGGTGCATCCAAACAGAACCTTAAATTATCCACAATTCATCGTTTTCCATGTATTGTGCGTAATGGGAAGAAGATACTCTCTTCACCTAGACATTGTTGCAACTCTAGATACACAAAGATAGCTTTAGATTTATTTTTTCAAGCCAAACACTTTTAGATCTACGCAGATAGACCATAGTGTAGCTCGAAATCCATGGATTTAGGAGCAGATCTATGGAATTTTATCGAGCACCACAAAGAGCACTCTGAAAACACAAGTTTGAAAGAATTAGAGAAAATTATCTAGCACTGCCACTGATTAAACAAAAGTACAGGATGGCGTTCTTTCTTCTTCTCCCATCGCCGACCAGAGACGCCCATCCCTACCTTCGCCGCGTGCCGCTCTGCCGCCCACATCTAACCTCCACGTCCGGACGTGGCGCACGCCTACCACCGTGCCCATGCCAGCGCTCGGCTGCCCCCACCCCGGCCGGCGAGACCCGCCCTACCTCAACTGCCCTCACCCCTACCGCGACCGGCCTCGCCTCCACTGTGGCCAGCGAGACCCGTGCCCGCCGCCACCACCCCCACCGAGACCGGCGTCGCCCCCACCATGGCCGGCCTCAAATGTCGCGCCCCAAGAACGCCACGAGCTCCGAGCGCACGAGCCCAGCTCCCGTCACGCATGGCCCCAGCCTCGCCGTCGTCTATGCGCGCCGCTCCATCGTCCACGCACGTGACCACGCCGTGTGGATGTTGCCCGGTCTGATGTGCTCTGCTCAGATATGTAGGAAGAGGAGGAAAGAGGGGATGAAGAGCTGACGAGCGGGCCCAGGTGGCAGTGAGTTAGAGGGGAGGAAACTCAGAGCTGGAGCTGTACAAGACAGTTTACTGGGAGACTAGCTCCATGGTGGAGCTGCTTCATGGTGGATCTAGTGATCTGAATCTTTTTTTTATTTGGAGCTCTCCTAAACATGCCCGTAATTTCATTCACTAAACTATCAATATAAAGAGCTTCAAATGAACTGTAAAATGTATAGTACTCCAACTGCTAAAGATCTTCCAAATGATCAGACTTTGAATATTCTTGTCTGAGAAACAAATCATGGCTGAATTGAAGTTGAATGCTTCAAATGTACGTAGCTGAATGCTACGTACATTTCTTTACAGCTTGGCACTTGCCTCATCTTCACGGTCTCCTATAACCTTCTTCCAGAACCAGTGCTTGGCCCACACCTTGTCAATGTGCTCGATGGGCAGCCCCTTGGTCTCCGGCAAGAAGAGGTACACGAACGCCGTCATGGCCACGATCCACCCGGCGAAGAAGAAAAAGAGCCACGCCTTGAGGCGGCAGAGCATGGCGAGGAAGTACTGCGCGACCAAGATGGTGAACACGAAGCCCGACGCCACGGTGATGCTCTGCCCGGCCGACCGGACCTCCAGCGGGAAGATCTCGCTGGGCACCAGCCAGCTCAGCGGGCCCCAGGAGCAGCCGAAGCCCGCGGAGTAGAGGCCGATGAGCAGGAGGAGGGCTAGCGCGTACGCCCTGCTGAGGCCGCCCTCGTCGCCGAGCTTCGCGGCCATGATGGCGCCGATGAGGACCTCGCAGACGAGCATTTGCGCGCCGCCGGCCAGGAGCAGCGTCCGCCGTCCGAAGAGGTCGGCCGCGAACAGGGAGGTGAACGTCGCGGCGGAGGAGACGACGACCAGGACGATGGTCGAGAGGAGGGACGCGCTCTCGCCCATGCCGATGCTGCGCAGCAGCACCGGCGCGTAGAACCCGATGGCGTTGATCCCCGTCAGCTGCGTGAACGACGGTATCAGGATGGCCATGGCCAGCTGCGGGCGGTACCGCCGGTTCCTCAGGATCAGTCGCCAGCCGTTGTCGCACTGCTGCGCCATCGCGTTGGCAGCGACGATGTCATCCAACTCTTGGTCGACGGCGTCGGTTCCTCTGATCTTCTGCAGCAACGCCCTCACCTTCCCGTGGTCTCTGCCTTGCTGGACGAGGCTGTTGGGCGTCTCCGGCAGGAAGATGGCGCCGACGGTGAGCAGCGCTGCAGGGACGCCGGCCAGGCCCAACGACAGCCTCCAGCCCCAGCCCCCTGTGATCTTCTCGGCGCCGTAGTTGACGACCGTCGCGAGGAGAGCTCCAAGACAGAGGCTGAACTGGAAGCCGTTGCTGAACATCCCTCGGTAACGTGCCGGGGCCATCTCAGACAGGTACAACGGCACAGCCTGCAAAATGTTAAAAGAATTATTTTTTCATGTCGATTTGTCATGTTACCGCCTGGAAAATGTTGCTGCGCAATTTTTTGTTTTTCATGACATTCTAAGAACAAATTCATATGGATAGACATATCATATACCTGGTTGGCGAAGCCCAGGCCAACGCCGAGCAGCGCCCTGCCGAGGATGGCCATGAACACGTTCACGGCGCCGCCGCTGACCGCGGCGCCCGCGAGGTACGCGACGCCGCCGAAGACCATGGACGGGCGGCGCCCGCACCGCGCGGTGAGCCACGATGCGAGGAGCACCGCAGTGAGGAGGCCGGTGATGTAGAGCGACGACGTGAAGAGCGTCAGCAGCTGGCTATCGAACTTGCAGTAGTTGCTGACGCCCGCGGCGCGCTTCATCCGACGGTACACGTCGGGGAAGAACTCCCGCAGGAACGCGTCCATGGACGACACGCCGCCCGCCGTGCTGATGTCGTAGCCGAAGATGGCGCCGCCCATGGCCGCCGTGACGCACGACAACGCCACGAACGCGGTGACCCTGCCGTCGTACTGACGTGCGTCCTCCCCGCCTTCGGGGCTGACGACGGCGAAACCGACGGCCATGGTCGGGCAGGGTCACGGAGCTAGCTAGTGTGAAGTTGTGAACTCGATCAGCAGTTCAGCACATGGTGAGCGAGCACTGTGCGACTGTCCTCTCGTGCTGACTTGCTGCTCTTATCGGTGCAAGATGCTTGCTGCGCGGTCAAGCTTGACGTGCTGGCACTTGCTGGGTGATTTGTTCGCGAGCGCGCAGCAATGCAAATCTTCCACGGAGATAGGTAGCTTACTGACAGGGATTTTTAAATAATTGCCACCGAGAGGGAGGACACCTCATGTTGTAAGTTTGAAAACTCTACTTCCTTCTAATGAAATACGTACCACATGGTACGGTCGGAAAAAAAAGAGGGAGACCACCTCTTCGATTACCAGCTTTAGATGGGTAAATACAAAATTGCCTTCGAAAATAGTAACTCCCCTGCGTTTTTATCATTTTTCACTTACGTGGCACGCCACTTCACCCGCTAGTGTGGAACTTGGCCTGGCCCTGACACACAGGCACGCACAAATACTCTCTTCCCCGCCGTCGAGGCCCACTCCTCGAATCCTCCACGGCCTCACCGCCCGCGCCTACTCCGGCAACATAGCCCTTCCATGCGCAGCCGGCCTCAGTGACCATGATCCTCATCATAGGCTCCATAGGCTACATTGACTGCTACCACGTCCAAGAGATCTACATTGACTGCTACCACGTCCAAGAGATCCTCCACCGGGGCCACCGCGTGCTCACCATGGGCCCATCTTGGAGCGGCATCGGCGGCCGCAACTCCCCCGACGACGTCATCACGGACCTTACCCCCCCCCCCCGTGTCGTCTTCTTTGATGTCACTGACCCGACCGTGCTGCTCGCGGACCTAGCCCCACACGGGCCCATCCACACCACGGTTCGCTACCTCGCCAGCTATGGCAACAGCGTGTAGGACTCATGGCGCGTCGAGTATCGTGCCACGCTCCAGGCCGCGCGTGGGCTTAGGGCCGCCCACTTTATGCTCCTCTCCGCCGTCTGCATCCAGAAGTCGCTCCTCGAGTTCCAGCGCGCCAAGCTCAAGTTCAAGGAGGAGCTGACCGCGGAGGCCGTGCAGGACCCTGCCTTCACCTACAGCACCATGCGCTTGTAACACCCCGTGTTTTACATCATAATAAAAACCACTAAAAAATTGAACTTTTCAAAATTTACAACAAATTAAAACCTTAACTATTTATTTTCTACAAAAATTATTTGAAGATATATCTCCACAAACCCTTTTAAAAATCTTTACCAAAAAGTCTTGCATCAAAACGCATCATGTGCATTTATGTTTGAATGTTTGAAATGCTTGTTTGATTGATTATATGTTTGTGTGCCCTAGAATTTATTATTGGCGCAAAGTACTTCTCCTTGACTTTCTGGCCCCGTTCGCTGGTCTGAAACTTGGCTGAAACTGGCTAAAAAACACTATTCCGGCTGAATTGGTGTGAGAGAAAAACACTGTTCCGGCTGAAAAAAGAAGCTGAACAAGTCGAATATGGGGTAAGCCGAACAGGGCTTCTCTCCAAAACTCCTTGATCATTTCCCTTGAATATCTCCACAAAAACCATCCTTGATTTATCCCAAACCATTTAGCATCAAATCATCTTAAAATTCAAACTTGAATCCAACTCAAATAAGGCCTAGTTTAATTCGGGGAAAAATGTAAATTGAATCATAAAAGGAAAATGGTCAGCGGGCTCAATCCCTCTCTCCCTTCCTCCTGGCCCGTGAAGCGGCCCGCCTCCTGCCTCTTCTCTTTTGCCCTTTTCCTCGCATGGGCCAGCGCCGGGCCTTCGGCCCAACGAGGCCAGGCGCAGCGGCGACTCCCCTCCTTTCTGGCGCAGCGGCCCACTCCTCTTCCCTTCCCCGCCTGGGCCGGCATCGGCGACTCAGGCCCAGCAGGAGCGCCCGCCTCCCTTTCTCTATTCTCATAGACAGCGCGTCCCCGGCTGTCAGCCGACCTTCCCCCACAGACGTGCGGGACCCAACTGTCAGCTTCGTCTTCCCAGGAGGCAGCGACGGAAATCAAGCGTCGTTATGCGCCGCCTCGAGCCCGCCACCATCTCGTCCCGACGCTGGAGAAGATAAGGGTGCAGGAACTGTTAGCTTTCGGTTTAGGCATATTCGTCGGATCGGGATACTTAGCATTGTAGTAATAGATGTTCGGGTTTCACACAGAGAGAGAGAGAGAGAGAGAGGTGATAGGTAGCAAACCATCGAATGCCGTAGTTGTTGAAGCTCCGGCCGGGGTTTCATTGACGGACGCCATCTGCGCGCCGGCAGTGACATTCGGTGGAGAGGGAGTCGGCGCTGTGGCGTCCTCGGCGGCGGCGTGTGTGTCTCGGTGGCGTTGCCGGCGTCGGTGGTGCTTCCCGTCGCTGGCAGCGCCCCTTCTTTCGATCGGGTCTAGGGTTAGGATGTCGATGGGGTGACTGGTGGCGCGGTGAACCTCGTATTGCGAACCCTGGCCCCCACCTTTCCTTTATAGCGCTGTGCGACGGGGGCCCACCAACCATGTAGGGTTGGGCGCCCCCGATCAGGGCGCGAGAACAAGGCCCAGTTAGGCCGTTGGGTCTAACTGGTCGGAGATCAATCCTAACATTCTCCCCCTTGATCTCTCATCTATTCTTCATTCTTTAATTTCATACTCAAAACTTTCAATTCATATTTTTCTTGCTTCCATCCTATTTTATCACAGATTAGTGCATAGAACTGTCCCATCGTCACAGCAATTAGTGCCGTTAGACTAACAACCACAATACACTTCTCCATTTTGAAATGTAAACTTTCTTTGGGCCCTTCGTATGTTCGGGAATCATAGGCTTTCCCTTAAACCCATGCCGGCTACGTGTTCTCTGAACATGTTGGGTGATAAGCCCTTTGTGAGCGGATCCGCGAGCATTTTCTCTGTACTTATATGCTCAAGATTTATTATATGATCCCGAACTTTATCTTTCACAACATAGTACTTTATGTCAATGTGTTTGGCAGCACCACTTGACCTATTGTTGTGAGCGTACTGTACCGCTGGATTGTTATCACAATACAATCTCAGTGGTTCATTTATATCATCAATCACTTTCAATCCGGGTATGAATTTCTTCAGCCAATTCACCTGCCCCTTTGCCTCATAGCATGCTACAAACTCGGCATACATTGTCGAGGATGTAGTTATGGTTTGTTTGGAGCTTTTCCACGATATAGCCCCTCCTGCGAGAGTAAATACATATCCTGACGTGGATTTTCTTTCATCTCCCGCATAATCAGAATCTGAATACCCCTCTATCTGCAGGGTATCAGATCTTCTATACGTAAGCATGAGGCCTTTCGTACCCTACAAATAACGCAGGACTTTCTTCACTAATTTCCAATGTTCAATTCCTGGATTCTTTTGATATCTGCCAAGTAACCCGGTAACAAAAGCTAAGTCAGGGCGTGTACACACTTGAGCATATTGTAAACTTCCAACAGCTGAAGCATACGGTACCGCTTTCATTCGGTTAATTTCATATTGGTTCTTGGGACACTGATGTTCCCCAAATCTATCGCCATTGACTATAGGAGCAGGTGAAGGACTGCACGCATGCATACTAAATTTCTTTAGGACCTTTTCTATGTATGCCTTTTGCGATAATCCTATAACCCCTTTTCTCCTATCTCGGTGAATCTCTATTCCCAAAACGAACGAGGCCTCACCGAGATCTTTCATATCAAAGTTTGAGGACAAGAATTTCTTCGTTTCCATTAGTAGATTGATATCACTACTAGCAAGCAAGATATCATCCACATACAAAATTAGGAATATGTACTTTCTATTCCTGAACTTTGCATAAACGCAATTGTCCTCAATATTTTCTTCAAACCCAAAACCTTTTATCGTTCTATCAAACTTCAAATACCACTGTCTTGAAGCTTGCTTCAATCCGTAGATTGATTTCTTCAGGCGGCATCCCATATTTTCCTTTCCTTTTACAACAATACCTTTCGGTTGTGCCATATAAACATTTTCTTCCAAATCCCCATTTAGGAAAGTCGTCTTTACATCCATTTGATGTAACTCCAAATCATAGTGGGCTACAAGTGCCATTATAATTCTAAAGGAATCTTTACATGAGACTGGAGAAAACGTCTCATTGTTATCAATCCATTCTCTTTGCGTGAAGCCTTTCATCACAAGTCATGCTTTAAATCTTTCTATATTCCCTTGGGAGTCATATTTCGTTTTATAGACCCATTTACAGCCTACTATTTTGGCTCCTTTAGGAATATTTTCTAAGTCCCAAACTTTATTGGTACTCATTGATTTCAATTCATCTTCCATGGCCTTAAGCCACTTTGATGAGTGGTCGCTTCTCATGGCTTCTTCAAATGAGGTGGGATCATCCCCCATCTGACATTCTTTTGTTTCATAAACTTCATAGTCATCAGTAATAGCTGATCTTCTTATTCTTTGAGACCTTCTAGGTGCCTCCGGCACTTGTTCCATATTTGGCTGTTGTTGTTCTTTCTCATGTGCAACATTTGGTTCTATAGGTTCCTCAAGGATAGGCTCCTCATGTTCATTCATTGTCACCATGGGAGAACTTGCAACAGGTGTTGGCACTACAGTGTCCTGCACTGTCGGTGCAACAGCAGCAGGTAGCGTGAAGAATGGTTCTTCAACCATTGGAGTGGGTACATGTACCCGCTTCTCCTGTAGGCTGATTTCTCGTGCTACCATGCTCCCCCTGATCATGTTATCCTCCAAGAACACAGCGTGTCTTGTTTCTATAATCTTCGTATGTCTGTCAGGACAATAGAAGCGATATCCTTTCGATCTTCCTGGATAGCCAATAAAATGGCAGCTGACTGTCTTGGAGTCTAACTTTCCTATGTTTGGGTTAAACACTTTTGCCTCAGCTGGACAGCCCCACACACGCAAATGGTTAAGTGAGGGTTCCCTTCCTGTCCATAATTCATACAGTGTTTTAGGCACCGATTTACTTGGTACTCGATTAAGTATGTGAATGGCGGTTTTCAGTGCCTCCATCCATAAACTAATCGGTAATGTGGAGTAATTCATCATGCTTCTTACCATATCCATTAAGGTACGGTTACGTCTTTCAGCCACTCCATTCTGTTGAGGCTCCCCCGGTGTGGAGTACTGAGCAACTATGCCATTTTCCTGTAGGAACCTTGCGAATGGTCCAGGAATTTGGCCATATGGGGTATGTCGCCCATAGTACTCTCCACCTCGGTCTGATCGTACTACCTTGATTTTCTTATTGTGCTGATTTTCAACTTCAGCTTTAAATATTTTGAATTTATCCAATGCTTCCGATCTTTCTTTAATTGGATAAATATTGCCATAACGAGAGTAGTCGTCTATGAATGTTATAAATGAATCATAACCATCCACACTTTTCACAGGAAAAGGACCACATATATCTGTGTGGATTATTTCTAAAATTCCTATGCTTCGTTTGGCATCTTTCTTAATTTTCTTGACATATTTTCCTTTGATGCAATCAATACATTGCTCTAAATCTGAAAATTCTAAGTGCGGGAGAATTGATTCCTTAACCAATCGTTCCATTCTTCCCCTCGAAATATGGCCCGAGCGACAATGCCATAATTTCGAAGAGACAGTATCAATTCTCTTCCGCTTCTTAGTTACATCCGTAGATGGGGAATCATTCACATTCTCATCACATACATTGTTCGCATTCTCAGCAAGAGATAATAAATAAAGCTTGTCTTGTCGGAAGGCAAGACCAACACATTTATTATTAACCAGTATCTTACACTTGCCATCACCAAAATGGCAATCAATTCCATCATCATCAAGTTTCAAAACACTTATCAAATTTCTACGCAAAGAGGGAATATAAAGTACTTCTTTTAGTCTAAGTACAAAACCATTATTCAATTCTAAAGAAAAATCTCCAATGGCTTCAACATTGGCTTGCAGTCCATTTGCACCTTTAATCGTTCTTTCTCCTCTTTGCAAGGTTCTCGTCCCACTTAACCCCTGTAAAGAATTTGCAACATGAGTAGTTGCTCCTGAATCAATCCACCAAGTGGATTTATCATAACATAAATACAGGGATTCATCTACAAATGTAATAAATTCATCACCTTTCTTTAGCAGAGATTTCAGGAAGTCTGGATAATCCCTCTTGTAGTGTCTCTTCTTGAAGCAGTGCTTGCACTGATCTTTTTCAGCTCCACCATACTGCTGATTCTCAGAATCCTGGGGTTTCTTTCCCTGTGAACTGGAGGAAGAGGTCTTATCCCACTTAGGTTTCCCTTGTGGTTTAGAATTCTTGCCATTAAAGTTCTTTCTTTTGTTGTCCTTCACAAAATGAGCAGATTCACCTTATGAGGACTTTATCCTCTCCTCTTCTTGAGCACACATTGAGATGAGTCTTTCTATGCCCCATCTTTCAGGCTGCATATTATAGTTCACAATGAAGGTGTCATATTCTTTTGGCAAAGAAGCAAAAATCAAATGAATCAGGAAATCCTCCTCCTTCAAATTTATTTCTTTTAGCTTGGATGCCGTAGTGTTCATCTTCAAAATGTGCTCTCTTATGCTACCACCAGTGAATTTCTCATTCACAAGCTTCTTAATCAGTGAACTTGCTATGGCCTTGGTAGACCCAGTAAACTGACTCTTGATTTTCTCAAGATATTCTTTAACAGTAGCACATTCAGGGATTGAGCCCCTTATCTGTTCTTCTATGGTGGCTTTGGCTACCAATAGGCACTTGCGGTTAGAGAGAGTCCATTGCCTATGTTCAAGGTCATATTTCATTCTTATTTCAGCATGATCACGCTTTCGAGAAGCGAAATTAGCGTCAGATTCATTGTCACCTCTCACCGGGTCCTCTGGCTCAGTAGGACACGGTGAGGTGATGGCAAAATCGACCTCTCCCAACGTAAGTTCCAATTCATATTTCTCCTGCCACACACGGTGATGGGTTCCGTTGAGTGTCGGGATGTTGGCAATGTTCACAATGCATTTGCCTCCTGAAATCATACCAGAGTAAGTAAGAAACATTTATACATAAAATTCCATGCTTTAACTCAACGTTGGTCAAATTAAAACTTATAATTCATCCATGCAAACATTTTACATCACCGTTGGGCAGAAGTAAAATTAATGCACAATTTCTCATGGATCAAAAATTATAATATTGTTATTAACAACGTTGGTCAGAAAATAACAATATCATAATCGCATCAAAATTATCAAAAATTCATTTCTCTTAAAATTAAATTATCACGTTGGTTCAAATTTAATCAAAGAGAACAATAATTATCATGCACAGCGGAAACTTTAATAATCTTTCATATTATTATTTTCCAGAAGCACTAAAAAATTCATTGTTTTCTGAGCAAAATATCGTTGGATAAAATTTGCACAGAAAATTGTATCAAAATCATTCAAATTCATCAAAATATGCATTTCACATTGCTCCTGGAAAATAATAAGAAAAATTTTTCTTCTTCTTTCATTTTCAGCCCAGCGCGGCCCAAACCGCGCTGAAAAACCGGCTCGGCCTAGCAGCGCGGCCCGGCCAGCATCGCGCGCTGCAGCGGCCCAAGACGGCCCAGCGTCCGAGCGCTCGCCCAGGCCGCACCTAGGCCGCAACCTGGGCCTGGGCTGGCAAAGCGCCTCGGCAGCGCACTCCCGCCTGGGCCTCGATTTGGCCCAGCGCATCTCGAGCGTCCGTCTCGATCCGACGGCCAGGCGCACGTTTCGCCGAGTATAAAACCCGCAATGCCGCGCCCGATCGAGCAAACCCTAGGTCATTTCATTCGGTCTCTCTCTCTCTTCGCCTCACTGCTCTCTCTCTTCTCCTTTCTCAGTCGCAGCGCAACCAAGTGACCGAGAGCGAAGGAACGGGCACTCCCATGGCGCCGTCGCCGGCCCCCTCACCGACGCGCGTGCTCCCCAACAGGTGAGCACGCCGCCGTCGAGTGGCCTAGCCGCGGTGCCCCTTGGCTGAGCCCAGCGAGCAGCGAGCCGAATCGGCGCTTCTTCTCCTGCACCGGCGAAAAACCGGTTCGGCTCTTCTTCTTCCGCGCCGGTGAAAGTTCATCCGACGCACCCTAACCCTACCCCTACTTTAACCTTTCTTTCTTTGAGTTGTTCTTTTTGGGTTTATCCGAATGGGGAAAAAACTAGGGTTAGGTTTAGGGTTTGTTCTTGCTGATTCGGGTTAGGGTTTGTTCTTGCCGATTCGTTTTCTTTGCTTTTTATTTCTTTCTTTTCGTTCATCCGAATGGAAAAACTGGGATTAGGGTTAGGGTTCGACCCTTCTTCTTTCTTTTTCCCCTTTTTCTCTCTTTCGGATTTGCGTCTAGGGTTCTCGGAATCCGACCCTCCCCTTTTCCCTTCTTCAATCCCTTCTTCAGATTTGATTTGGGGAATTAGGGTTAGGTCTTAGGGTTCGGTTTTCTATTTTCTTTCCCGATCCGCATCAGATCGGTCGGATTCACTTTCCCGATCTGATTTCTTGTTGAACCACGGCTTTGGTACCATTGTTAGCTTTCGGTTTAGGCATATTCATCGGATCGGGATACTTAGCATTGTAGTAATAGATGTTCGGGTTTCACATAGAGAGAGAGAGAGGTGATAGGTAGCAAACCATCGAATGCCGTAGTTGTTGAAGCTCCGGCCGGGGCTTTGTTGATGGACGCCATCTGCGCGCCGGCAGCGACGTTTGGTGGAGAGGGAGTCGGCGTTGTGGCGTCCTCGGCGGCGGCGTGTGCATCTCGATGGTGTTGCCGGCGTCGGTGGTGCTTCCTGTCGCTGGCAGCGCCCCTTCTTTTGATCGGGTCTAGGTTAGGATGTCGGTGGGGTGACTGGCGGCGCGGTGAACCTCGTACTGCGAGCCCCGGCCCCCACCTTTCTTTATAGCGCTGTGCGACGGGGGCCCACCAACCATGTAGGATTGGGCGCCCCCGATCAGGGCACGAGAACAGGGCCCAGTTAGACCATTGGGCCTAACTATCCTAAAAGGAACCACCTGTCCTCCCCTCCGAACCTTCGCGACACCCCGCTGCCACCACATCCGAGCACGTGAAGCACGACCGCCGAGATATTTTGCCGCCACCGCCTTCCTCTACCATGGCTGCCCAAAATATCTCCACTACCATCGCCTCATCTCGGCTATAAATAGCCGGCCGGTGGACTCGCCGTGGCCTGAAGAGCTCGGTCCTTTTACTTCCTCTTCCAGCCACTCGAGCTCGCCGGGCGCGCCGAGTTCTGGAGCCCAACGCCGCCGGTGATAAGGCTACGCCCGCCCTGCCTCCCGAGCGACTCCGCGCTAAGGCCGAGCGCCACGACGCTGCCGCTCTGCTCTCCCTGCCCCCGCCGCCGCTCTGCTCTCTCCTTCTCTCTCCATCTGCTATCTCTCTCTCTCTCTCTCTCTCTGGTCTGTCTCTCCATCTCTGATTGCTCTGCTCTCCCTCTCCCGCCCTCTCTCTCTCCTCTCCATCTTCCGAATGGATGAGGACGGCCGCGGCATCCGAAGTCGATTACCTGGCCACGTCGCTTTGGCCAATGGAGAGGCACCACGTCACCGCTCGGGCCCCACACGGCAGCCATAGCAAACCCACATCCACTCTCCCCCATTTTACATGGACACGGTTCACATAGACCAATGGAAAAGAGAACGGGTGCACGGCATAGTGCGGACCAGGTTCACACAACAGTGCCAGGCCAGGCCCGCATCCGACTGGGGACGATAGGTCAGCCCCTGTGCTGGAAAAAATGCTAGGTACACCCCGAGAGTGTACACAGAGAGGCTAAATTCCATTTTACCTACACAGAAAATTCCTAAATAAACTAGGTACACCCCAGAACCTACCCAAGCCTTTCCAAATCATTTTCATTACCCTAATTTCCAGAAATAATTTCCAAAATATATTCCAAATATCGTCTCATATTAAATCTTTGATAAATCATATCTCTTCCACCCTAAATCCAAATCCCATGATTCTTCCACCAAAAATCCTCAAAAATCAAGCCCTGTCTATTCATATCCTTTGCTCTATCATTTGGTGCCCATTTAAATTCTAGTTGTTTGTTTTCTGTTTCATTTATATTAACAATAACCCATATTTACACCCATCCACTAACGCCTGTTAGCACCATATATTCGCGTATACGCGTACACTTTAACACGTACGTAAATACTCGAATATACACACACATAGCATAATAGATAGCACTCATGCATAGGCATGCCTGGTGAGTATATATATATACGCGCACATATATGTGTACTAACACTGGTAGAGAACCGAGCTTTACTCCCGGTGGGGAACCCCCTCTAGTCCCGGTTCCCCACCCGGGAGCAAGCATCCGGGACTAAAGGGGGGGTCCTTTAGTCCCGGGTCAGGAACCGGGACTAAAGGAGGACCTTTAGTCCCGGTGGGTAACACCAACCGGGACTAAAGGTGCCTCCTGACATGCCACGATGGCCGGCACCTTTAGTCCCGGTTGGTAATACGAACCGGGACTAAAGGTTTTTTTCTTTTTTCTTTTCTTTTCATTTTTTTGTTTTCTTTTCAAAATAGGTTTTCGAAGTCGTATTGTACGCTGCTAATTATACATTTATATGCGCATATAGTATGTTTCGGTTCAAGCACAATGAACGTATTAAATCACACAATTCAAGCATAGAAATATATATATATATATATATATATATATATATATATATATATATATATGCATGCATCATATATATATTTACATGCATGCATGCATATGTGTATTTTACATTATATTATTTCATGTGCATATATTACAAAAGATTGCATTATAGTTGTTGTGACATAACAAGTTTCTTCTCATCCTCTAGCTTGGCTTCAATGGCAGTGTTGGGTCGAAGTAGAACTCGCCCTTGGAATCGATGACTTGCTCATTAAAAAATCCGGCTATAGACTCTTGAATTGCTTTGATTTGGTCTTGCCGTATGACCTTTTCCTCCAACCATCGAGTCTACAGGTTTGAATTAAAGGAAAATAAATTAATATATGTACATATATATATAAAGACATAGTAACACAATCAATAATAATAATTAAATGAATATATAGTGTATTTTTAACGTACTTTGAGTCTCTCTGTAGGAGTTCTTTGGGAGAGCACCTTGATAAACTTGCAAACATAGTAACCACAGTAGTTGTTCCCCTGTTCCTGCCTCAGACACCACTTTACGAGAAAAAGATTTGTCATCCAATCTGGTGATCCGGTGAAAGCTATATGTTTAATTAATAAAGATGATGCGATTCAGGGGACTTACTTTCAATGGGATTACATTCAGTGGCGCTTTGCATTTTTCCATGTGTTGCTTCTCAATAAAGGTTTTCCAAACACTGCCCAATAAAAAATTTGCCACGTCATCAGATATAGTTAATCATCATGTTTGTGTGTATATATAGTTGCTAGAGATCCCGAAATTACCTCTGGATAATATCTATCATATCTTGGTAGTCTTGTTGTGGTTTTCTCATCGAGTCATAGATTATCAAGTGACTTTTCACCAGATCGATGTCCATCAATATCCAGTGATTGCTGCATGTGTTTATAGGATATAACGCATAACACTCATTAATTAACTAGAATCAACATATGAGCCATTAAGGCTATGATCGACATGATTAACACTCACTTGAAGTTATAGGGAAAGAGTATATCCTTCTTGTGGCGTTGGTTCACTAAGAAGTTCATGAGGTTACTCTCTGACTCAGACTTCCAATTAGTCATTGGAGTAATTGGGTCTTTGAATACTATATGGGGATCAACAAAACCAATTTCATTGCAGCCTTCCTTTTTGAGCTCTGTCATTGTAAATCTGCATATATATAGTACTTGTTAGGATAATTTATATGCATATACACACATATGATGAGTTTAATAATAGATCGAAAGAATTATTACTTACAGGTAATAGCAGCTAATGATAACTTTGTCCAGAGAGGTAAGGTGGCATAGTTGATGAAATTCTGCAAAGTCAACATACATAACATCATCGCCACGGAACCACTGTTCGTCTCTAATTCTGACACCAACGCAGAAGTCTCCACTGGTAGACGCCTGCATGTACCACTTGTTTAGCAGGTACATTTGCGTCCCCAGATCAGATAAGGCTTGAGGGTTGTATAGACTCTGGCCTAGTACAAATTTTTTCTTCCAAATATCAACCTCCGCCGCACTCTCAATGTTTCCATCACCAAACATCTGGTAAAGGTCGAGACCAGTCTCATCAAGAAATTCACCAAGGTGATCCAAATCGACATCCGGAGGTATGTTTGCCTGATGCATTAATCCTAAATTCGAACCATATTCATTACCAACAACTAGCGGGGGGATTGATTGGTGCACTTGTTGTCCGAGTTGGGCAACTCCTTTCCCTGCCCGCTTCTTTTTCTGTGCCGCCTCAATTGACTTGGTGAGAGTGCGGTCATAGTCTGATAACGTTGATTTGGACGGCTTACGAGATTCCCGCTGTTGATGCTGGTAAGAAGTCACCTTTTTTCTTAAAATATCCGGAGCTACGAAGAAGTACGGTTTCTCTGGGTTTCTCCTTGCTTCTTGATTCATTTTAAGTTTGTCATAGAATCTAGACATGTCTTTTTTATATGCATCAGTTCCTTCTTCCTTCTCTTCAGATATTATTTTGGGAATAGCCCTTGGTTTCACGGTGGCTTTCTTTGCAGGCGGGGACTGATTCTTCGTTTGAGGGGCTGGCCTCTTGCTAGGCTTCTTGGTAGGCGGGGGCGGGGGAGGCGTTGGAGACCTCCTTGGAGGTGTTGGCAGCGGCGTTGGAGACCTCCTTGGAGGTGTTGGCAGCGGCGTTGGAGACCTCCTTGGAGGTGGCGGCTGTGGCGTTGGAGACCTCCTTGGAGAGGGTGTGGATGCAGCCTCGTCTTCCAACACAATGTCATCGTACAGAGCACTATGATGATCTGGCGATTGAACAATTGGATTTAGGTTGGGGGAGGATCTGCTACAAAAAAAGGAATGACATATTATTATGAGCAGATTGTTAATTATTTAAGCCAATACAAATTAATGATGTAGTGTTTTCATCCGCACGTACCTATGGTGAGGTAGTTCAGAAGGAGGTGGAGCCGACATCCCTGGAATGATGATGTAGCGCTTGCGCCATAGAATGAATGTCTTCTCCGCTTCTCCTAGAGTCTTCTCGCCATCACCTCCAGGAATGTCAAGAGGCAAATCACTAAAACCTTTTTCAGCTTTATCTACCGAGATGGTGGCATATCCTTCTTGGATTATATTCCCATGAATCCTTGGTGTCTTGGTTCGGTCGATAGGATTAACAAGACCGATAGCCACCTTGATTGTGGAATTCTCCTTCGGAATGTGTAGCTCACACGTTGTACAAGGTTCAGTGACGTCATCCACAGGGAAGCGCAGTCCTATGTCCCCTTGATTTGGTATCTCCGTGGAAGCGCAGCTGCTTTTCAACTGAACAGATTGGCTAATGTTGATTCCTGGCTCTGATGCCTGCTTGCTTGCACTCACTGCTATTTGCACTTGCCTTTTGATTTCCTCCTGCATTCTCGCTTCAAGGTTTTTTTCCCGCTCCTGTGCTTCACGCACCGCTTCCTCCAACCTCTGGAGCCGGTGTGCCTCTTCTTCCTTCTTTCTCTGGCGACTTCTGTAGGAAGGTCTGTCCTGAGGGAATCCATGCTCCCACGAGACACTTCCTTTGCCTCTAGTTCGACCACCATGTTCAATAGTCCCGATGGCGTATGTCAGCTCATCCTTCTCTCTGTTGGGCCTGAACGCACCACTAGCAGTAGCTCTCTGAGCATAAAACAATCTTTCTGCTGCTTCTTGCAGTCTTGCGCCATAAACGCACTTCCCTGTCTCCTGGTCTAGTGTTCCCCCATGAGCAAAAAACCAATTCTTTGCACGTTCTCCCCACTCGAGTGATTCTGGTCAGATACCCTTGGCAAGAAGGTCTGCTTCCATTTTGTTCCACTTCTTAATGGCAGTCGGGTAGCCACCTGATCCCAAGGTATGGTGGTATGTCTTCTGTTGGGCATTACGTTGGTTCTTTATCACCCGACTCACACCCTCTTCTGAAGTCTTGTACTGTACAAACTCATCCCAATAGGGCCTCTGCTTTGAGATCGGGCCTGGGACAGTAAAATCTGGTGCTATGTTCTTCTTGACATACGTCGTGTATAGGTGTTTCTTCCAAGTCTGAAACTGGGTGGCCATCTTCTTCATTGCCCAATCCCTAACTCGCTCCTTCAATTCATCACCATCTATTATATCATCATAATCATCTGTTTGGAGCGTGAAATGTACCAAGACATCATTCCAAATTAACGCCTTGTCACGATCGGAGACAAAACTGATATGAGGAGCATTGGTCTTCTTCTTCCATTCACGGGTACTAATCGGGAGCCGGTCCCGTACAAGGTAACCACAGTGGTGCACAAATTTCATTTTATTCGGCCCCCCCGGTTCTCCTGTATCCACATTGAACTCCGAGATGATGAAGCGACCCTCCAATGGCTTTTTGGGACCTCGAACATTTTTACTCTTCGTTGTAGTTGTTGATGTCGATCCAGAGGGCTACAAAACATAAACATTATTTTTAATGTCATGAGCACACATAAGACATATGATAATATATATATAGCTAATAATAAAAAATATATACTTGGCCAATATGTTGTTGCTCATTTTGTTCAAGAGCTAAGTACTGACTCCCGTCATCTACATCCTCTTGCACGTTATTTTTAGCACCATCATCGCCGGCAACTTGAGTGCCAGTGTTGATCAAATTCATCATCAACTCCTCCTCATCCATATTTCTCGGGTCGGCCATCTAGCTTCAAAAAACAAAACCAATATATAGTACGTCAAATCTTTGCTTATTACATGCGTAAAATCTACAAACAATATGCATTATTAAATCTTGCCCCTCGATCACGGACGCAATTCGCCACACTAGGACGAACTACGTCGGTACTAGGGCGAATTAGGGCACGAGAAAGGGCGGTGTGACAAGAGTGGCGGTGCTCCACTCCGCCGTATATATGTCTGTACACATGGGTGAACGAGGGCGGCGGTGCTCCGCCGTATACATAGAAACGCATGGACGAAATGCATATGAATACAAATGACGTATATATACGTGTCGGCGCGGTGGCCGGTGTGCTGACGACGATGACGTGAGGCGGGCCGGCGTGCTGACGACGACGACGACGTGAGGCGGGCCGGGGCGGTGTCGGTGCGTGATGTTGTGATCCTATGTACCATGTGATCAACCATGTAGTCATTCATCATATGAGAAAATTCTATGTTAATAATATAAGTATAAGTCATTATGAAATGTAAGTATATGTGTCTTATTGCTCATATAACCATTACTATTTCCGAAATGATAAGAATTTATTTTCTTCTTCTACAGGCGATCTCTGATGCTATGATATAAAGTTTGAAGATAGTCTTCCCGGAAAAAAATATGTAATGCTCATATTACTTTAGCAACATTAATATATTATATCTGTATATTCAAAGTTCACAAATGAAGAAACATGTGATATTTTTGATAAACTAAAAAACGCTTAGTTTATAAACTGGGTATCAAAATTGAGTTCCTATTTGACCATTATATATCCTACAACAAATCCTTCAAAAAAAAAGACCCTACATGAATATATTTGGATAAAATTTCGTTAACAAACATTGATCTATGAAGATAGAAAAAATTCTTCTATTGAAACTGCATCTTGAAATAATGGCATATCATATAGTGATGAATATATGGCGGTTGATGGGCTGGATCATTAGCGGATGGTTCGTAGCGTTGTTTCCAAATAATATATAGCGTGTTTATTATACAAGCCATGGATTTACATCGATCTAATTAATTTCTAAAGTAATTTCATTGGTGATCCTTAATTATACTTGTCATTTAGAGTTCCAAATATTCAAAACTTGCCTTAAGATATGTTTTTATTTAAAATCATTTAGAGTTCCAAATATTCATTTTTAGTTTCTACAGATTTTGTGATTCAAAATTTGGAATTTTCAATCGACCTCGACCGTTGACACATGGCTTACACCAAAGTTGTAGTTTTCGACGTGATCTATAACTCGGCAGTGGAGGGCTCGGACGAATGTACAAAGAGATCGACGAATATATCACCTCGAAGCTCGGCAGTGTACGTACTGGAGGGCCTCGAGGGCCGGCGCGGTGGGGCAACGCGCGGTGGAGGGCCTCGGGCGCGGAGGAGGGCGCGGTGGAGGGCCACGGGCAAGCGCGGAGGAGGGGCACGGGCGCGCGCGGTGGAGGCCGCACGAGGAAGAAGACGGCGGCGCCGGTGTCACGGAAGGCGAACGGACGCGGCGCGAGGTCGAAGAAGAGGGCGGCGGTGTTCGACGAGGAAGAAGACGAGCAGATCGATCTGCCAGGCGCTGGAGGTTATATAGCAGAGGAGAATTACTCCCGGTGCCAGCCACCAACCGGGAGTAAAAACCCTTTACTCCCGGTGCGTATTACCAACCGGGAGTAAAGGTGCCTTTACTCCCGGTGCGTGTTACCAACCGGGAGTAAAGGTATACCTTTACTCCCGGTTGGTAACACGCACCGGGAGTAAAGGCTTTTTTTTGGCGGGCCACGAAACTGCAGCCCACCTTTACTCCCGGGTGGGCTTCCCACCCGGGAGTAAAGGTGGCCTGCAGTTTCGTTTCCCTCCTGTTTTAAGCAATAGTCTTGTTAAATACAATAGAAATGCAATAGTTTTTATTAAATACATAGTAAATTAAATAAAAGGCATAAAATTATTTTGTTAAAAATATGAATTTTATTTTTGTTTATTGCACATAGGAAAAATCGATAACCTAACTTTTTTTATTTTTGTTAGAATTATAAAACATAATGTAACTAATATTTATTATTTCGTTAATGCAAAAATGTAGTGTTTAATTAAAATTATTAAAATTATTGGTTTTGGACAGGAAATTTGTTTTCACATCATTTTAACGTTAATATTTTAATTTTTCATCACTCAGTATCCTAATTTACCTTTTTGAGAGAGAAATCCCACCAAATCAAACATTGATTTAATTTGAAATATGACATAATAAACATCTGAATTCACAATTATTACATAATATCTCAAACACACACTATATTAAATCACTATATCATCAAGTGGGCACAGCAGTGAACTTCTTCTTTACGTATGTCCCTTGGTTATGATCGCTTCGTAACCATGGAGTGTCCTCATCATTTACCAAGATGCTAGGGTCTTTGTTCACTTTGAAGGGCGGAATTCGGTCATCCTTTTCATATTCTTCTGACATGTCCGACTTGTCCTCAATTCCCACGATGACTCTTTTCCCTGAAAGAACTATGTGGCGCTTTGGCTCTTTGGTTGAGTCATTATCGTTTTTCCCTCTTTTTGGTTTGGTAGACATATCATTGACATAGAACACCTGATTCCAATCCTTGGCAAGGACGAATGGTTCGTCTTTGTACCCAATATTACTAAGGTCTACTGTTGTCATTCCATACTCGTTGTCTACTGTTACTCCGCCTCCGGTCACCTTGACCCATTGGCACTTGAACAATGGGATCTTCAAAGTAGGTGCATATTCTAGTTCCCATATTTCATCTATGCGTCCATAATATGTCTGCTTATTCCCATTCGGGTCTGTGGCATCTATGCGGACACCACTGTTTTGGTTGGTACTCCTTTTATCTTGGGCTACTGTGTAGAATATGTTCCCATTTATCTCGTACCCTTTGTATGTGACGATATGCCATGATGGTTGCATAGCCAATAAATACAGTTGCTCATGGATGCTCTCATCACCTTGACATTTTTTTCGCAACCAACCGCCGAAAGTTTCCATGTGCTTATGCGTAATCCAAGCTTCAGTCTTCCCTGGAAACTCGGATCGTAAGAGATCCTTGTGTGTCTCAATATACGGATCTACCAAAGAGGAGTTCTGTAGAACTGTGTAGTGCGCTTTATTGAAATAATCATCATCCGTACCAATATATGTTTTCCTCCCTAGTGTCCCCTTTCCGCTTAGTCTCCCCTCATGTCTCGATTCAGGAACACCAATCGAGTCAAGGTCGGGAATAAAGTCAACACAGAACTCAATGACCTCTTCTGTTCCATAGCCCTTGGCGATGCTTCCTTCTGGGCGAGCACGGTTGTGAACATATTTCTTTAGGACTCCCATGAATCTCTCTAAGGGGAACATGTTGTGTAGGAACACAGGACCGAGAGTGAAAATCTCCTTGACTAGGTGAACTAGGAGGTGTGTCATAATATCAAAGAAGGAAGGAGGGAACACTAACTCAAAGCTGACGAGACATTGAACCACATCATTCTGTAGTTTAGCTAGATCAGTTGGATCAATTGCCTTCTGAGAAATTGCATTGAGGAATGCACATAGCTTTACGGTGGCTAGACGTACATTTGGAGGTAGAATTCCTCTTAAGGCAACTGGAAGTAATTGCGTCATGAGAACGTGACAGTCATGGGACTTTAAGTTACAGAATTTCTTCTCTGTCACATTTATAATACCCTTTATATTCGAGGAGAATCCAGATGGTACCTTGATGTTGTTTAAGCATTCAAACATGATTTCCTTCTCCTCTTTGCTTAGAGTGTAGCTAGCAGGACGTAAGTAATGGCGTCCATCATCTGTCTTCTCTGGATGCAGGTTGTCTCTTTCTCTCAAACAACGCAGGTCCTGTCGTGCTTCAAATGTGTCCTTAGGCTTTCCATACACACCCATAAAGCCTAGCAGGTTCACACAAAGATTCTTCGTCAGGTGCATCACGTCGATCGAGCTACGGACCTCCAGGACTTGCCAATAGGGTAGGTCCCAAAATATGGACTTTTTCTTCCACATGGGTGCGTGACCGTTAGCGTCTTTCGGAATAGGTTGGCTTCCACGTCCTTTTCCAAAGACGACTTTCACATCATTGACCATATCGAGTACATCCTCACCGGTTTGGTTGCGAGGCTTGGTCAGGTGGTCTGCTTTCCCTTTAAAATGCTTACCTTTCTTTCTTACGGGGTGATTTGCAGGAAGAAATCGACGATGGCCAAGGTACACGACCTTTCGACATTTTTTCAAGAATACACCTCTAATATCACCGAAGCAGTGTGTGCATGCATTATATCCCTTGTTTGACTGTCCTGAAAGATTACTTAGAGCAGGCCAATCATTGATTGTTACGAACAACAATGCTCGCAGATCAAAGTGTTCCTGTTTGTACTCATCCCACACACGTACACCTTCTTTATTCCACAAAATGAGAAGTTCATCAATAAGTGGTCTCAGGTACACATCAATGTCATTGCCAGGTTGCTTCGGGCCTTGGATGAGCACAGGCATCATAATGAACTTCCGCTTCATGCATAACCAAGGAGGAATGTTGTAGATACTTAGAGTAACAGGCCAAGTGCTATGACTACTGTTCTGCTCTCCAAAAGGATTGATACCATCTGTACTTAAAGCAAACCTTAAGTTTCTTGCGTCATTTGCAAACTCCGGGAATTCTCTATCGATTGCTCTCCACTGGGACCCATCAGCAGGGTGTCTCAACATATTGTCTACCTTACGGTCTTCTTTGTGCCATCGTAACAATTTTGCATGTTCTTTGTTTCTGAACAGACGTTTCAAGCGTGGTATTATAGGAGCATACCACATAACCTTGGCAGGGATTTTCTTACGTGGACGTTCGCCCTCAACATCACCAGGGTCATCTCGCCTGATCTTATACCGCGACGCATGGCATACCGGGCATGCATCCAATTTCTCGTACTCTTTGCCATGGTATAGGATGCAGTCATTAGGACATGCATGTATCTTCTCTATTTCTAGCCCCATAGGACAGACAACTTGTTTTGCTTCGTAGGTAGTGGCGGGCAATTCATTGTACTTCGGAAGCATCTTCTTTTGGATTTTTAGTAACTCTCCAAATCCCTTGTCAGATACACCATTCTTTGCCTTCCATTGCAGCAATTCTAGTGTGGTTCCCAACTTTTTCTGCCCTGCATCACAAGTTGGGTACAACAATTTCTTGTGATCTTCTAGCATCCGCTCGAACTTGATCTTCTCCTTTTCACTTTCACATTCTCTTTGTGCATCACGAATGACCTGACAAAGATCATCAGCCGGCTCATCTTCTGCGGCTACCGATTCTTCAGCTTCTCCCATTGCAGTATCATTGAAGCACGCACCATCAGGAATAATATCATTGTCGTCCCATTGTTCTTCTTCATCTTCTTCCATTACAACACCGGTTTCTCCGTGCTTTGTCCAACAAATATAGTTTGGCATGAAACCCGACTTGAACAAGTGTGAATGAAGAGTTCTTGAGCAAGGATATTCCACCGTATTCTTACATATGGCACATGGGCAGCACATGAAACCGTCGCGTTTGTTTGTCTCGGCCGCACGTAATAAAGAATGCACGCCGTCAATGAACTCTTGTGAGCGGCGATCAGCATTATACATCCAATGACGGCTCATCTGCATTACATGACATAAATATCATATTAAAACCTAGATCATAATTAATTATTTATACAACATGCGTGCCACCACAAAAGATACAAATTTATGAAAGCATCGCTACAATGTAGACAATCCCAACTACCACTAAAAGAACTAAAGCTAAAATACATTTTAGGAGCACAAGGATTTCGCGACCAATCTCAACTAAAACAGACAAATCCCCCGATTGTGCAACATCTTTGGGCTTCTTCGGATGGATCACTGCCTCATTAGCCGCCGTATCTGCCTGTTGTGCAAGATATTTTTGCACGAGTTCAACATACTCTTCCTCCCAGTAGAAGCCTGAACATCGTCCACTGCCATCCCACTGAAATTAAAACAAAAAACTAGAACTTTAATCACAACCATCATGAAAATAGGTATAAACTAACCATAATCATTAAATACGATAAAATAACTCACATTGCGATCCGGACACTTGTAGAAGATACGATCCTTGTTGGGACCCTCCTTCTTCACTCGGTACTCCATCACAATCTTCATCTCATCACGACACTTGCCGCATGGAATGAGAGGAAGGCCCGGCCTAAGTCGCTTTGGAAACCCATGAGAGGCCGAGGACCCGGAAGCAGTTGCCATCTACTCTCTATACTCATTTTTTAAACACTATAAATTTCTTCTTTTATAAACAAATAAAATTAACAAACTATAAAATTATCTAGATCTCTAAACAATGATATTTTTAATGGTCATTGTGTTCTCGTCTTTTACTGCGGCAGGTAAGTAATTCATATGATATTTCCGCAAATTAACAGAAGAATGGGAATGTACACACATAACAGACTACTACGACGATATCGGGACGTGTGAATAAATAACCATCCGTACTAGTTGACCTTGCTTACGTGATCATCTCGGCGAGCATTTCTCCACCGGACAGCACCGTACTTGGTCAAGGAAGAGCTCCGATTCTATGAGGAAGGGAACACGGTCTCCCACGACCGTTGTCGCTCTCCCTCGTAGAATCAAAGCTCCTCCTTGATGTCCGTTACCGCTCGACAGAGAACATGCTTGCCGAGCTGAACACGGTCCGCAAGTTCAACTAGTACGGATTTTCTATAATTTTCTAACTATTTTCTAAGTTTTTATTTATATATACTACGTTTAGGTACGGTGATTGACAGACTACTACGACGATATCGGGACATGTGAATAAATAACCATCCGTACTAGTTGACCTTGCTTACGTGATCAGCTCGGCGAGGATTTCTCCACCGGACGGCACCGTACTTGGTCAAGGAAGAGCTCCGATTCTACGAGGAAGGGAACACGGTCTTCCACGACCGTTATCGCTCTCCCTCGTAGAATCAAAGCTCCTCCTTGACGTCCGTTACCGCTCGGCAGAGAACATCCTCGCCGACCTGAACACGGTCCGCAAGTTCAACTAGTAAGGATTTGCTATAATTTTCTAACTATTTTCTAACTTTATATTTATATATACTTTAACCTTCTTTCATGTAAATATGCAAGCTTAAAGTGATTTTGAGCTCAAATTGCTTACAAATGAAAAAAAACCACAATAAAGAACCATAAATATATATAGTGAATAAAATGGCATAAGAAAATGGTAAAAAATGAGAGTATGAGATTGGTAACCTTTACAACTGAAGAATCGACGGAGGAATCGAAGAATGGATGGAGGAACAATGGAGGGAGGGAGGAAGCAAGAACACTACTGCAGTGAGCTTCAAAATGTGCTGAGCTCGGGCTCGGGGAGGAAGGAGGAGACGGCCGATTTATAAAGGGAGAACATTTAGTCCCGGTTGATAGATCCAATCGGGACTAAAGGTAACTTTCCAACCCCGGGCGCAGCCACGACCCGGGAGTAGACCTTTACTCCTGGTTGGAGCCACAAACCGGGAGTAAAAGTATACCTTTAGTCCCGGTTGGTGGCTCCAACCGGGACTAAAGGTCCCTGCCACCTCTGTCTGGCACAGTAGCCGTTGGGCAGGGACCTTTAGTCCCGGTTGGAGCCACCAACCGGGACTAAAGGTATTTCTAGTCCCGGGGGCAAAAAATTCCGGGACTAGAGCCCATTTTGGCCGAGGATCAAAGGTCTGTTCTCTACTAGTGTAAGCGTTGTCATGCCTATGTATTACTAACCTCAAACCCACCTTTTCATCTTAATTAAACCAAGGCATATACTTATGGATATATGTATGTGTCGCTAACATTAGCTACCACCCACGTTAACCTAAGCTTGCTAAGCCTACCCCCTCTGTATGAGTATATGAATGCATATACACGTACCTAACCACTTAACCCCACCTTCATGTATATGAATACATATACATGAACCTGTCTAAATAACCTACTAAACCCCGGTGGATCTGTAGGAGTCAGACAGGTCGTTACGATGACTTGGTTAGGTTTTCTCTTTCAGGTTCACATAATAGTGAAACCTAATAATATGATCCGGTTATAACCACACCACTCTAACCTAACTAGTAAAAGCCACACCTTGTTGGAAGGAGTCTCTCTATCCAACCCTTACTTCAAATTGACATAATAAAGATAAACTTAGAAGTAAACCGATCAACCAATTGGAGCCAACCCATCTAGGACTGACCCCATGAATGATTGAGATTGCCTTGCATGTGTTGCTTGAAATGTTCCTTTATTTGACGAAACTAGACAATGTAACTCGAAGACATAGAAAGAGCCCGATGGGATCGCGGAGCGCAGTCATAGGAATAAGAAGAATCGACCCATAGAAACATGGATGTACGCGCCAGCAAGCGGAGGCAAGTCCTAACACCCCCTGTCCCATCCCCTCCACATAAATTACCATACCCACACACTTCTCCCTTCCACCTTTCCACCAATATCCTATTCCACCACCTCCACCTTAAAACCAACCACCTCCCACTTTCCATTAAATATTTAATAAACATAATTCATGATATTCTTATGAGAATCAATACTGAGAGCTTATGTGATATATGATGAATAATTATGGAATGAGCATATATGATATACGATAATGAGTATTTGTGATATGATATGAACCTTACGATATGATGAGCAAAGGACATGAACCTTGTGGTTAATGAAAACTAGTAAACTAAAACCAATTTATGATGGGAACGAGTGAGGGGTAATTCACGTGGTATGGATTACCTTGGCAGGATCACCTAGTGAGAATTCCTGTTGGGAGATACTCGCTTCGGTCATATAAGGACCGATTCATTTGCCATCTCACCTAGCTAGAAACTCGTACAACTACATGTCTATATGGGCAGACTTGATCTCACACCATGTTAGGTAGGAGTACAATTATTACTAGGAGGCCGGTGTTGGCAACAGACTATCAGGAGATGACACGGAAGCTGGGTGATCTTCCGTGGTCTGGTTGGCATGGATGCTAAGTGATCTTCCATGTAAAGCACTTGTTTTGGCTGTGTTCGAGCCCCCTTTGTTATCGATCAGATGATGTGGTATCATCCGAATATTTGAATTGAATGATCTGTTATCATCTTAAGCTTGTGTATTTCCAACCCCTGAGAAGCCGTGGTAGTATTGTATGGATGCCTGAGGTCATTCCATCAGGGTACGGGGTCTCGTTAGGCCTATCTAAGCCATAACGATGGTGTCGGACTGTGCATATCTTGTGGAAAAATTTGTACAACCTCTGCAGAGTGTATCAAATCTATTCGAACATCCACGTCCTTGGAATGGGCAATCGCTGGGATGAGATTCAAATGATTAGATGTTTTATGAAAGAAAATTGTGATAATCTGGTAAGTTGGAACCCACTAATCTGGTAAGTTACAACATAAACCCCGGGAACTAGCGAGAATGACTAATACTCTCCTAGGGCCCAACCTCTCATTTATATACCACTCAACTCTAGCCAAATACTACTCAAACCACCTCCACCCTCTCTCACCAAATACAACTCCACCACCATAAACCACCTCCACATAGCCTTCGCCATTCACCCCACTTTACCCAAAGTTAGGGCTTGCTGAGTACTCTGTGTACTCAATCCTCTCCATTCTATGTTTTTAGGAAGAAAGCTACAGGAGCATATAATGACAATGGAATTATCCAAGTTACGCAAGGAAAAGGACAATGGACGTGTACATGAAGATGGAGCCGTATGACTACTCCAAAGGAACTGCGTTAGGATTGAGATATAGGAATAAGTCTAAGGTTTACATCCACACTCCAAGTTGCCTGTAGGAATGAAGCCACAACGACGTATGACCGCTGTGATAAAACTCTAATATATATCTTAAGGCCTATGGCCCAACTATGTAAATATAAACTTTGTAATGTGTTTTCCCCTCTAGGAATAAAAAGTATGGTTTTTATATCAATATTGTTCGAATTGTGCATATAAGCTATTGATCCAATGACTAATACATAATGCACAAAGGACCCTAAAGTAGGGGCCCAACATCGCTCCACGGTATTTTTCAAGAACCTCGGTGGCCAGGTCAACATCGCCAAGAACAACCAGCCATACATCAAGTTCGGCGATGACATGCTCTGTGCCCGCAAGCTCATCAACGAGGAGGACCATGCCTCCTTCATTGTCGACTGTATCTACGATGAGGATAGGACCAACAAGGTGCTGCCCATCGACGGGCCGGGGAAGGCACTCACGCCGCTGGAGCAAGGGGAGATGCTATTTCGGCTACTCAGGCGTGAGCCCAAGTTCATTAAGGTGCCCATCCAGATCATGGACGCGTGTTACCTAAGTGGTTGGTGAATGAAAGATTGAGAAAGTGAGAGTGGGCTGGGCAAACGGGGGCAGATGAACGCATGTTAAGGGTAGACTTTGGGGGCAAAAAGGTATTTGCATGTGCCTGCGTGTCCGGGCCAGGCAGGGGGGTGGAAGCTGCTGCAGGGGGGGCTTTTTGGGCGCAGCGGGCTGCCGCCACCGCTTGCCAGAGAGCGATGGCCAGGTAGCTGGCGTGGCGGTGGATGGTGAATTGGCAATTGGAATGGGAGAGGAGCCCTCAAGCTGAGCTTGTTGTCTTGTTTATTCTTTCTTGCGCCGTGGGAAACAAAATGATTTGGGGAAGGCGGAACGGGGGCGCCTCTGGTTTTCTTTCTTGTAGCGTGGGAAAGAAGGAAAGACCACGTGTCCACGTCACGCACGACACGACCAGGGCAGGGGCGGAAGGATTTCGAAATTCTAGAACCATCCACGGACCACTGTGGTGCAATGGTGTTACGTTTGGGCCTAAACACTACTCTAGCCCTTGTTTAGTTACCCCAAAATCCAAACTTTGGCACTATGCAAAAAAAGGATTCCTCGTCACATCAAATTTGCGGTACATGCATAGAGTACTAAATGTTGACGAAATTAAAAACTAATTGCACAGTTTGGTTGTACTTTGCGAGACGAACGTTTTGAGCTTAATTAGTCAACGATTGGACAATTATTACCAAATGTTGCAGGTTCTGCTAAAAAAAAGCTAATGTTGCAGGTTTGTTAGCAGTTGCAAGTTGCATCAACGGCATCAACCCAGTGATGCAACTGATGGTTACTGTAAAAGTGATTGTTTGCTGAATATTTTTACTCATCAATGGTAAAAGAGAGTTAAGGTTGCTAGGTAGACTTTCAGAACCAGATTATGGAGCGACCAAGCCAGTGCTAATCATCATTCAACAATCATAACAGGAATACTCAGCCCTTGGAATCAAGGGTCATTGTAGCTCAATGAAAAGATGGAACACAGGGACTAAAGATCAAAAAATAGTAACCAAAAAGTATGATATCATGGCAAATGGTTGCTGTAACGATTCAATTTCAGGCATGGATCGAGGTTCATATTCTAAGAACTTGAAGCAGAAACATAGAAGGTTCATGACGAATTACTGGACCAACCATTCCCAAACCACTACCACGACAACTAGCGTGACATAATACTATCATACTACTAGTTCCTGTGGAGACCAAAGTAGTCTCGAAGTCTGCGCCAGTGGAGAGCATAGAAAGATTATTTACATTTTGTTTCCCCACGATGATCAGAACCCATTCAGTGAGATTAAACTGCTGCAAGACGAATAGACCATCAGAACCCCTTCAATGAGATTCAACTGTTGTTGTTCCTGGCTTCGCCACCACCTCCGAGTTTCATCCTTCACCACAGGCTCAAGCTTCTGCTTGCCAAACACCTACAACATGGCACAAGCAGAAGAGATTAGCCTTAAAACACATCATAAGCATAATCAGGGAAGCAGCTCAATAAAAATGATGTCTATTAGAAATGTATAACAAGCAGTAACAGATTAGCTACTGAAATTTAAGCCACAAGCCCGAAAGGTCTTACGAGGAGGAGCCAACACAATGCAAACCATATCTACAGAAAATGCATAACAACCAGTAACAACTTTAGCTACTGAAATCCAAGCCACGAGATTGAAAGGCCTTAAAACCATGAACCAGCACAACGGAAACGATTGATATCTATAGAAATGCATAAAAAGACATAACAAATCAGCTATTGAAATCCAAGCCACAAGCCTAAAAGATCCTGAAAGCACATAACAATCGGAACCAGCATAATGCAAACAGTGTCTACTAATGCAGGGGGAAAACACTGGACATGATGGACTGAATAAATGGTCAGAAAATAACTAGCATCACCAGAATCCACATGCTTCCCCTCTTCAAGCAGAAAAGAGAGGTGCAAAAAGTAACTTCAGTAGAACGTTGCCACACTATTGCCTGAGATGGATTCCAACCTCACAAACAGGAAATTTTGCACATTACCAACACTAAGTCTGCTGAATAGACTGACTTGAACACACAAACTTGCTAAGTCCCCTATTCCCCATTACACCATGATCAGTTCAAGCTCAAAAGAAAACTAGGAAAAAAACACAGCATCACCATCCAATATCTGATCACTGTCCAAAAAACCTCGCAACTACAATACTACCAGAAATGGATTCCAACAGAACAGCATCACCATGGTTGCTAAAATTAAAGAAAGGATTTGAACATCAGAACATGTTAACTCGCCTATTCACCATCATCTATTCGCGGTTCAGAGAACATGGAAAAATAGATGCTACTACCAACGATCTGGCAAATTCAGATCGCATGAGAACACGATGATTTTCTGGTCACTTACCGAAAATAACATTACTAATTGTTGCCATACTTGTAGCCCTCCCAAAAACAAAGACTAGCATGGCATCACCATGATGAAAACCCTGATCACCAGACTAATTAAATGCTGCAACAAATTTGTCGCATCCAGGCAGGCCGCAGGTAGAGCATGCAAGTAGTACACCACCAAATAGCTACGAACCAGAAGAAATCGCCAAGCAAGAGAAATCATGAGCGCACATCATCGAACAGAACGGGATATCGAGAAGTGAAAGTGCATCTAGCCCTTTAGTGGGTTTTGGATGATTGAATGACAACGTGATTAAAGGACTAACTCGTTTGCTAAGTGTGGACAGGTAATAGGTTATCTCACAGGTACTTAATGAAAGCCAAAATGATGTGTTGTTGTATAAACAATCTAGTTCAAGCACAAGACAACAATGCAAATGGAATTCATGTGAAGGCTTATTTATTGTGGGATTTCCATGTACTATGTGAAAGCAAGCTCGTGATTATTAGTTAATGAGACATGAGGGATTGCATATGGAATGGTCTCATATTTGAAGCTTGCTAAATTAAAATGAAAAAGGTAACAATACATATGAATGGATGATTCAACACAAGATGTGACTTGATGGCTTGAGATGGTGAAGATAGCAAGGAAAGGCTTCGAGGTACTAAGCAAGGGTGAAGGGCAAGCGATGGCTTGGCGGCCGAAGAACCTAGCTAGGGTGAAAAAGAAAGTACTTGCATTTAGTTGAGGTACTAATCAAGCTAAGATGGTCATATTGATGTGAAGGATCAAATCTATAATGAAGTATTTGATGAAAGTGACTTGATACATTTGGGATTATTCAAATTTGATGAATGGAATCAAGTCACATGCTCAAGATGGCTATGCTCAAGTGAAAAGATCAATATCAACATGTTAGCACCCTTACTTGATGAAGATTGAAAGAGACGGCATTAATTCAAAAGAGGTCAACTCAAGTGGTATAAATTCATTTTTCCTTTGATCTTGAGTTTCATAGGTATGTCATACTATTAAGAGAGATGCATCATGTTGATAGATAATATTTCATAAGTGTTCAAGCCAACCCATGTGAGTTTTGAGTATTTGAAAGACAAAAGAGCTAACTGATTTCTTGCTGGTTCCGCAATACCGGACGTGTCCGGTATTTGTCCAGCAGCTGTAAAATTGTTGTTCTCGGGCTGGTTTGTCGGGAGTTCCGACGGTCGGGAGTCCCGGCAAGGGTTGGGAGTTCTGACGTCTCGCACTTTAACTTACTTGGAGGGTTCACTGTCCTGGTCATACCGGACATGTCCGGTATGGATGACCAGAAGCCAACGGCTAGTTTTCAACTGCCTTGAGGGTCGGGAGTTCCGACGTAAGTCGGGAGTTCGGATGGTGGGGAGTTCCGGCATGCGTCGGGAGTTCCGACACCTCACTAACTTCAACTCAGTTACATAGTTTTCAAAATTGCTGAAGGTCAGGAGTTTCGACTGCCGGGAGTTCCGACGTGAGTTGGGAGTTCCGATGCCTCACAATTTCACTGTAACTTATTTACCGTTGGGGTAGTGTAAGTCATACCGGACGTGTCCGGTATGGCAATGGCTATAAAACAACTAGTTTTTCAAGGAGGCTATAAATACCCCCAAGCCTCCACCTTTGGAGGCTGCTGATTCTGCTAACATACACACACGTTTTTGAGCCTTGCCAACTCTCCTAAACCCTCTCTTAGTGAGTGTGTCATACAAATTGCAAAATCCATTTGTGGGTTAAGAGACAATTTGAAAAAGAGAGCAAGCCACCAATTGAGCACTTGTGCATATTGTCAATCTCATGATTCGCATTTGTTACTCTTGGACTCTTCGGTCCTAGACGGTTAGGCATCACCAGAGAGCACCCGAGAGATTTTGGTGTGCCACGGAAAGTTTGTAACGGTCGATTCCGCCGCCTCGGAATCATTTAGTGGAAGGAGGAAAAGGAGTTGGAAAAGACTCCGACTAGAGTGACCTTCGTGGTACCCTCTAGGTCTGACCTTCGCTGGGTCGCTCGCAGCCCCCTCAACAGAGAGTAGGACTCGAACGAGTCCGAACTTTGGTAAAACAAATATCGTGTCTCAATTTGCATTTCATTCGATATTTGTGTTGCTCTAACTCTTGTGTAGGTTCTCTGTGTTTCCTGTCATCTCCAGTACATACCTGCAGTTTGGTTTGAAGATAGAAATCGAAGGGAGCAAGTTCGGGGCTGTTCTGCAGAAACCATGCATACCGGACATGTCCGGTATACCTACCGGACACGTCCGGTATAAGAGCTCTGTGCTAAAAATATTTATTTTCAGTTCTAACTTTGTGTTGCAGGGTTATAGCTTCTAGATACATTATTTATACCTTGTATACTCCGTGGTTAACTTGTGAGGGGTGGTACTACTCTTTATTTGGAGTTTCCATTTTGGAAACTTCCTTTTCTAATCATTTCTGCATTTAAAGGTGTTAATTTTCAGAAACGCCTATTCACCCCCCCTCTAGGCGGCATCCTAGGTCCTTTCAATTGGTATCAGAGCAAGGTTCTCACCTAAAGCTTCACCGCCGTGAGAAAAGGATGTCGACGCCTATCAAGTTGGAGCCGGTGCTTCTCCAAAATGATGGTTCAAACTTTCTAACTTGGTCAATACATGTACTCAATGCTTTTAGAGATATTAGTCCTTTTGTTGAGCATATTGTGGATGCAAGCATACCTCTTTCTATAGTTGATTGGAGCAACTACAAAAATTTGTCAAAAGAGGAAGAGATATGCGTGCAACTCAATGCTCAAGCTATTAATATTATTTTGAGTACATTGAGTGTAGAGGTTCAAGATGAGGCAATCTTTAATGGACAACCACCTCCGGAGAGTGCTCATCTCATTTGGACGGATCAAGTCAATGGACAGTATGTCCATTGTGTCTTCATACAACAAAGAAGCCTCACAAGACCTCAAGAGTGCCGAGCCGAAGCAAGAAGTGCAAGCAGCGCATGACCTGCTGTCTGGCTGCACATACCGGACGTGTCCGGTATGCCTACCGGACATGTCCGGTATGGCCGAGGTAGCAGAAGCAGCTGTTTGCAACGATACTCAAGCCCGGTGGCGACCAAGTGATGAGTCAACCTCAGTATCTCATGATACTCATCACTTGTGTCTCATGGCCAAGAAAAGCAAGAAGAAGAGTAACAAGAAAGATCAAGAAAAGGAGAAAGCACAAGTAGATGATCAAGATGAGAATGATGTTGAAGTTGAAGACAACTACAACCTTGATCATCTCAATCACAAAGACAAGTTCATCATCATGAAGATAGTTGAAAAGAATGATGAGCTTGAAGAAGAGATTGAGAAGCAAGAGCAATCACTTCAAAAGCAAGAATTGTTTCTCATCTACAAGATGGAAGAACTAAAGGCTCTAAGTGAAAGGTATGAAAAATTGTCAATTGAGCATGCTTTAGTTACTAAATCCTCTTCTAGTGTTTCACAACTAGAGAAGGAAAACTTGGAGCTCAAGGCAAGGCTAGATGAACTATCAAGCAAGTATAATGTGCTACAAGCAAACTATGTTCATCTAAAGTGCTCTCGTGATGAAGTAGTAGAATCAAGCTTCATGCTTGAGGTAGCTCATGAGGTTGTGATCACATCGGTAAAATTCTCTCAACCTCTCACACATTCACTCACTAGTACACCATCTCAATTAAATATTTCTTGTACTAATGAGTGTGCTCCTCAAGTAAGCCAATCTTCGATTGAGCTAAATCTCATAGAAAACATAGAGCTCAAAGAAGAGGTGAAAAGATTAAAGAAAGATGTGATTCGGTTGAAGGGTAAGGAGAAAGCACAACCTTCTCAAGATAACCGTGATAACATGGTGAAGAAGCTTGAGAAGGGTTCAAACCTTGCTCTCTCCAAAGCCCAACAAAAGAATCACATCTCAAGCAAGGCCAACCCAACCAAGAGCAAGAAACATGGAAAAAGGATGTGCTATGGTTGTGGATTGTATGGACATGAGTGGGCCATGTGTCCACACAAGAGTTGGGCCGACAAGGTTGAAGCCGCAAATCAAAAGGCTTCTACCAAGAAATGCCCAATGTACAAAGAGGCAAGAAAGGAAGCCCAAGTTGCAACAAGAAGATGCTATGGATGCAATGAGATGGGACACAAGGTTGATAGATGTCCATACAAGCAAAACAAGCATAGAGCAAACAAAGGCCGCATATGCTATGCTTGTAAAAGAAAAGGGCATCTAAGCTATGAATGCCCAAATGGTAACTCACCTAAGCCGAACACATTTGTTTATCATGATATGCTTAGGAAGACCACAAATGGAGTTAGCATTAGTAAGGTGATGTGTTCATCACAAACTAGTGCTAAAGCCATTTGGGTGCCTAAGCACTTGTTGACTAACTCAAAAGGACCCAACAAGAGTAGGGTACCAAAGTGTGCTTAGGTTAATGATGTAGGTACTTGGTGATGATATGAAGGATTCGGGGTGATTGAGCAAGCAATTTGACAATATTCACTCAATCTATCAACCAATTCTTATCATAATCCCTTATATGGTTAACCCGAAGATAATTCAATGAACATATCATATATTTCATCCTCACCATTGATAACAAGTACCTAAACCTTTTAGGATAGTCACTTTGTTCATTTCGTGTTCTATAGTTCACAAATAGGTATATTTGTGAAATAATGAAAGTGGCTAATTAGATTCAATTAAAAGGAATTTTACTTTGCCATATGATGCTTTTGATCGCTCTCTAGTAGAGTAATTTATTTGTTGAGATGCTAGTATACAATAAATAATAAAGCTAAACAAAGAATCACAAGCAGCAAATTAATTGTGTCTGTCCTGCACCTACCGGACGTGTCCGGTATGCCTACTGGATGTGTCCGGTATGGCAAGGGACAGAAAGTAAGTGTTTCTATTCTTTGTATTCCGGACGTGTCCGGTATACATACTAGACGTGTCCGGTATACATACCGGACGTGTCCGGTTTTGCAGCAACCAAAACAAAATTTGAATTACAACTGAGTCTTTGATCCGTATATTTTCATATATCCTTAACTTACTCAGAAGCTTGTGATTTATCAAAACTAAGTGGATTACGAACATCTCTTGAACTCACTTGTAAATATGGCAATTTTATTAGATTTATGGTCAAAATGGAAAATTGACTCCCAAATTCTTAATAGAATAAAGTGCTTATTGAAAGTCATTCAAATTACTTGAAGCACTTATTTAGGGGGAGCTAAATTTCTATTTTGCACCTTTTGGACTAACAAATTTATCTAGCATTCTTTGTAGTCCTTTGGATGAAAAGTTGAATTCGTAACTAGCATGATTATTTGACAATTAAGGTCAACATAAAGACTATCATGCTATATATCTTCTTAGTGGTATTCTTGTGGGCTCAAGGCAAAGGTATATGTTTACATACATGCATTGTAAGTGCATCTAAGGCCCTTTGTATGTTAGAATGTGCATTTGTGTGACATAGGAGAGATATTTTTCAAAACCCATAACTAGCATATGTAGGTGCTGTGAATTTGAAAAAATATTTGAATCTTGGTCTTTGTGCCCTAGCCTTGTCATGTGATGATTATAGCTCTCCTTGATTGTTTGATTGGCTAATCACACATGACATGGCTTTCTTAAGTCCACAATCTACTATGTCTCACTCTATCTCTCTCAAGTAAGCAAAATCTTGTATATGCCAAATATTTGGAAAAGAGAAAATCAATTTTATGGCATTGGATAAGGAAAGTGATGATACTCAGTATGGATCAAGATTATATACCTTTTTGGACTGAGAAATAACAGAAAAGGGGATTAGAAGAGAGAAAACACATTTTGGAATAAATTGGGCCAGCCCGCGTATACCGGACGTGTCCGGTATGAGCGGGGCTATAAAACTGAGCATACCCCTTTGGCCCAAACAGACTTGTCTTCTTCCCAACCAACTAGCCGACGCCCTTCTTCCTCACCTAGGGTGACCAAGGATTTCACCAAGGAAAAGGAGAGAAGGAGATCGCATTGGAGAAGGCTTGCATCAAGATTGAAGGTCCAGGGACTTGGATTTCTCATCACCTTCTCATCTCTCCTCACAAGGTACCCTAATCACGGACCTCATCCGATCTACATGGTCAATGCATGATTTTGAAATTCCTTCGGGCAATATGCTACATTGGTGATATAGAAGCAATGCCCAAAGTTTAGAATTGATCCATGACAGTTTGAATCCAGGAACCCTGGTTAGGGCTGCTGGACGCCCATATCGGACGTGTCCGGTATGCTACCGGACGTGTCCAGTATGGCCCAGCAGAGCAAACCCTCTGCTTTCCTTTGATTCAATCCAATCTTAGAATTATATATTAGGCATAGTTTCTTCTGTATCTACGTTTTGCAAACCTTGTGACAGTGGTGTGTTGAGGTGATTGTAAAACCTTGGATAAAAGAATCTATGTCTAATTACAATTCAAGAATAAGCTATGGGCATGTATCTAAAATTCTATGGAAATCTTTGGATACAGGACAGCAGCCATGAGTGGACGACAGGAGCTAAGGTCCAAGCACAGGCATGATCCCGCACTTGAAAAGTACAAGAAGGCAAGATAGGAAATGCATCCTGGTTTCAAGCCGACCAGTAGGAGGTCTACCAGGGCTGCCTCTAGTGCAGCAGCTCAGCATGCAGAGGGGTCAGGGAGCTCCTCTTCTGACACTGACACTGATGAGTTCAGAGTGGAGTCTAGAGAAGAAAGAAAGAGGAAGAGCACCGACAGAGGATCAGATGGTAATAGCTCAGATGAGGAGCAGGAGATTGAGGAGGAGGAGCCAGTTCCTCCAGTTCAGCACCAGCCTAGTCAGGGGATGCATTATGGTCTCCTTGAGACACGTTTGCCCAATGTGCCCTCTTATGTTCCTAGAGTTGACTTCAGGGGAAAGGGTATGACCAAGAGAGCTAGAGATGAGTGAAGGGTTGATCTGAGGGGCTTACCTAAGGTTTAGTACGATCACCGCTTCCAGATAGCCTTTCACTTGGACTTCTACTCTAGTGTGATTCTCACCAGGAACCCAGTGATTGCCAGGTCTTAGTGGATTGACTGACAATATATTAGAGAGTTGCAGAAGGCCTCAGTTGATCATGCCATTGCCATCTGCCAGAGCACAGGAGTTTATGAGATCATGGAGTTCCAGCATGACTGGAACATAGAGGTAGTAGCTCAGTTCTATGCTACTCTGTTCATTGAGGAGGATGAGAGGCGGATGCACTAGATGCTTGAGGGCCAGTGGTATAGTGTTGATTATGATGTTTTCACCGCTCAGCTTGGCTTCTCAGAGGATGACCTCCAGAGGGATAGGATCCACACTGAGTAGGTGTTACCTCCTGAGCAGCTCGCATATATGTATCCTCCTGGTGGTGAGAGAGGAGCAGTGGGGAAGGTTCTAGGTCTTCACCCTACCTACAGATACCTAGACAGGATGTTCAGGAAGACTATTGACTACAAGGGTGGAGACAAGGGCAACATTGCAGATTATTCTAGGAACCTACTCCATAGGATGGCACCTGATGCTCGGCCTTTCAGCGTATTTGACTTTATTTGGTCTGAGATCAGGAGTGTTGGAGAGATGCCCCTCAAGGGCTGTGATTTTGCTCCTTATATCATGCATATGATTGAGTAGGTGACAGGGCACATGTTCGAATATGATAAGATTCACAAGGCCCTGAAGATTGTTGTAGATCTGCCTAAGACAGGGTTACCTCCAGCAGGACCAGGAATAGCAGCAGCACCACCAGAGGCAGATGCACCTGAGAGTGGTGCACCAGTAGGAGCTTCACCTCCACCACGTGCTCCTTCACGTTCTACTTCACGCCGTGGCAGTCCTCCCTCGCCTATCCATAGGCTTTTTAGCTCCATATTTGGGATGTGCCGGGACATCCAGACCCGGCAGCAGAAGGAGAGGGAGGCTAGGAGGAAGGATACTCGGACTTTGAAGCAAATTGCTTCTAGGCTTGAGCTTGAGCCACCTAGGTCTCCAGTATCAGATGAGGCAGCTAGTGAGCCTGAGACTGAGGAGCAGCAGTAGGCC
Source organism: Miscanthus floridulus (assembly GCF_019320115.1). Classification (NCBI taxonomy): domain Eukaryota; kingdom Viridiplantae; phylum Streptophyta; class Magnoliopsida; order Poales; family Poaceae; genus Miscanthus; species Miscanthus floridulus. Next base: position 77,368,765 of record NC_089588.1, read on the forward strand.
AGATACGATAGAGTGTACGCTGAATTCCTTCAGAGACAGCAGCAGTAGGCACCTGAGCACCCTAACACTCTACCACTTCAGGCTCATGTGCCTACTCACTCTCAGCCATGTCCCAGCACTGCAGACGACTTTGCTTCAGACTAGTGGAGTGACCTCACTGGTGGTGGTGGCTACTATGGCTCTGGTGGCTATGACCCATCTGGTGCGGGTGGTTCTCGTCCAGCCGGTGTTTCACGCTCAGATGACGAGGATGCTGGTCGAGATGATGATGATGATGAGTGATCTCAGCTTTCCGTGACAGCTTGTAGCCCCTTTGTCCTTAGTATGTCATTATTGGATCTTTGTGGTGATAGATGACAAAGGGGGAGAGAGACTGATTAAAGCTTCAGGATAGTTTCATTTGCTTATCTTTGTACCTGAAGATATGTACTGCAGGCTATAGTTTCTTGTTTTTGAGCTTCATTGATGTATCTTGGATTTGAGATAGATTGTATCATGTGAGAGATGAGACTTATGCTTTATCTATGTATCTCTTGAGACATGATCTTTATTTATATATTAGTGGCTTGTGGACTTGAGAAAAATGTGTAGTGAGTGCTATGTGTGAATTACATGTGTTATATTTATTTTCATAAGGACTATGCATGCTAGAATGAAAATATTTGATGTGATGCCTTTCTATTTATTCTTGTGTGATATATATTGTCATATGCATCACGGCTTCACTTTGTCACACACACAAGCACCCCACGGATGCAATGATTTAGGGCGAGTCTCCTATATGTTTTAGTATGTGCAATTGACATTTTAGGTCATTTTGTGAATTCTAATCTTAAGCACATATTAAGGGGGAGCCTCTCATAAATCATTGAACCCAAAAGTTTAAATATTTATATCATTTTGTAAGCTTATATCAAGTTGTTATCAATCACCAAAAAGGGGGAGATTGAAAGTGCATCTAGCCCTTTAGTGGGTTTTGGATGATTGAATGACAACGTGATTAAAGGACTAACCCGTTTGCTAAGTGTGGACAGGTAATAGGTTATCTCATAGGTACTTAATGAAAGCCAAAATGATGTATTGTTGTATAAACAATCTAGTTCAAGCATAAGACAACAATGCAAATGGAATTCATGTGAAGGCTTATTTATTGTGGGATTTCCATGTACTATGTGAAAGCAAGCTCGTGATTATTAGTTAATGAGACATGAGGGATTGCATATGGAATGGTCTCATATTTGGAGCTTGCTAAATTAAAATGAAAAAGGTAACAATACATATGAATGGATGATTCAACACAAGATGTGACTTGATGGCTTGAGATGGTGAAGATAGCAAAAAAAGGCTTCGAGGTACTAAGCAAGGGTGAAGGGCAAGCGATGGCTTGGCGGCCGAAGAACCTAGCTAGGGTGAAGAAGAAAGTACTTGCATTTAGTTGAGGTACTAATCAAGCTAAGATGGTCATATTGATGTGAAGGATCAAATCTATAATGAAGTATTTGATGGAAGTGACTTGATACATTTGGGATTATTCAAATTTGATGAATGGAATCAAGTCACATGCTCAAGATGGCTATGCTCAAGTGAAAAGATCAATATCAACATGTTAGCACCCTTACTTGATGAAGATTGAAAGAGACGGCATTAATTCAAAAGAGGTCAACTCAAGTGGTATAAATTCATTTTTCCTTTGATCTTGAGTTTGATAGGTATGCCGTACTATTAAGAGGGATGCATCATGTTGATAGATAATGTTTCATAAGTGTTCAAGCCAACCCATGTGAGTTTTGAGTATTTGAGAGACAAAAGAGCTAACTGATTTCTTGCAATACCGGACGTGTCCGGTATTCATACCGGACGTGTCCGGTATTTGTCCAGCAGCTGTAAAATTGTTGTTCTCGGGCTGGTTCATCGAGAGTTCCAACGTAGGTCAGGAGTTCCGACGGTCGGGAGTCCCGGCAAGGGTCGGGAGTTCCGACATCTCGCACTTTAACTTACTTGGAGGGTTCACTGTCCTGGTCAGGATGACCAGAAGCCAACAGCTAGTTTTCAACTGCCTTGAGGGTCAGGTGTTCTGACGGTCGGGAGTTCCGGCATGCATCAGGAGTTCCAACACCTCACTAACTTCAACTCAGTTACATAGTTTTCAAAATTGCTGAAGGTCGGGAGTTCCGACGTGAGTCGGGAGTTCCAACTGTCGGGAGTTCTAACGTGAGTCAGGAGTTCCGATGCCTCACAACTTCACTGTAACTTATTTACCGTTGGGGCAGTGTAAGTCATACCGGACGTGTCCGGTATGGCAACGGCTATAAAACGGCTAGTTTTTCAAGGGGGCTATAAATACCCCCAAGCCTCCACCTTTGGAGGCTGCTGATTCTGCTAACATACACACATGTTTTTGAGCCTTGCCAACTCTCCTAAACCCTCTCTTAGTGAGTGTGTGATACAAATTGCAAAATCCATTTATGGGTTAAGAGATAATTTGAAAAAGAGAGCAAGCCACCACTTGAGCACTTGTGCATATTGTCAATCTCGTGATTCGCATTTGTTACTCTTGAACTCTTCGGTCCTAGACGGTTAGGCGTTGCCGGAGAGCACCCGAGAGATTGTGGTGTGCCACAGAAAGTTTGTAACGGTCGATTCCGCCGCCTCGGAATCATTTAGTGGAAGGAGGAAAAGGAGTTGGAAAAGACTCCGGCTAGAGTGACCTTCATGGTACCCTCTAGGGCTGACCTTCGCTGGGTCCCCCGCAGCCCTCTCAATGGAGAGTAGGACTCGAACGAGTCCGAACTTCGGTAAAACAAATATCGTGTCTCAATTTGCATTTCATTCGATATTTGTGTTGCTCTAACTCTTGTGCAGGTTCTCTGTGTTTACTGTCATCTCCAGTACATACCTGCAGTTTGGTTTGAAGATAGAAATCGAAGGGAGCAAGTTCGGGGCTGTTCTGCAGAAACCGTGCATACCGGACACGTCCGGTATACCTACCGGACACGTCCAGTATTAGAGCTCTGTGCTGAAAATATTTATTTTCAGTTCTAACTTTGTGTTGCAGGGTTATAGCTTCTAGATACATTATTTATACCTTGTATACTCTGTGGTTAACTTGTGAGGGGTGTACTGCTCTTTATTTGGAGTTTCCATTTTGGAAACTTCCTTTTCTAATCATTTTCGCATTTAAAGGTGTTAATTTTCAGAAACGCCTATTCACCCCCCCTCTAGGCGGCATCCTAGGTCCTTTCAAGAAGAGGAGAGGGGTGGGCGCAAGCGACATTACCGAGCCGCACTTCTGGTTGAAGTAGTTCTTGAGGCAGATCTAGTGCTTCAGAGCGGGTATCTCCTTGAACTGGTTGAAGTAGTCCTTAGCTATCTCTAGGAACGTCGCCTCCTCCTCCACCGTTCTCTTGTAGCACTTCTCCTGCATCTCCAGCTCCTTATCCCGTGCCTGCAATGGTGCGGTGAGGGTCGGTGTCGCGGCTAGGGTCGGCGTGGCCTCCTCCGGCGCCGCCACCGCCACCTTCTTCATGCAGTGGACCTTCTGCTTGCCGAACACCTACAACATGGCACAGGCAGAAGAGATTAGCCTTAAAACACATCATAATCGGGGAAGCATCTCAATAAAAAAGATGTCTATTAGAAATGCATAACAAGCAGTAACAGATTAGATACTGAAATTTAAGCCACGAGCCTGAAAGGTCTTACGAAGAACCAGCACAATGCAAACCATATCTACAGAAAATGCATAATAAGGATTAACAACTTTACCTACTCAAATCCAAGCCATGAAACTGAAAGGTCTTAAAAGCATGAACCAGCACAATGGGAAGGATTGATATCTACAGAAATGCATTATAAGCCGTAACAGATTAGCTATTGAGATCCAAGCCACCTGAAAGGTCCTACTAAAAGCCCACCCCAATCGGAATCAGCATAATGCAAACGATGTGTATTAGATTGCATCTTTACCACTAAGTACGTGTTTAGTTCGCGAAATTTGGAAATTTGGCTACTGTAGCACTTTTGTTTTTATTTGCAATTAGTGTTCAATCATGGACTAATTAGTCTCAAAACGTTCGTCTCGCGATTTCCAACCAAACTGTGTAATTAGTTTTTTTTCATCTACATTTAATATTCCATGCACGTATCGCAAGATTCAATATGATGGCTACTGTAGCACTTTTTGGAACTAAACACAGCCTAACAGAATTACTACAAAAATCCAAGACAAGACTCTGAAGAGCAGAGAACCCAGCTAGATTACTACTGGGCATAGTAGCCCTTAATCCTGACCAAATCTATTCAGGACTTGATGAGAAGAAAGGAAATAATGGTTGGACCAATAGGCACGACAGGACAGGGGAATCTTGCATACCAAGATTCAAAATCAATCAGCACACACTAATGCAGGGGGAAAAACTGGACATGATGGACTGAATAAATAGTCAGAAAATAACTAGCATCACCAACCAAATCATCTTCAGAATCCACATGCTTCCCCTCTTCAAGCAGAAAAGAGATGTGCAAAAAGTAACTTCAGTAGAACGTCGCTACACTGTTGCCCGAGATGGATTCCAACCGCATAAACAGGAACTTTTGCACATTACCAACACCATGTTTGCTGACCAGACTGACTTGAACACACAAACTTGCTAAATCCCCTATTCCCCATTACACCATGATCAGTTCAAGCTCAAAAGAAAACTAGGAAACAAACACACCATCACCATCCAACAATATCTGATCACTATCCAAAAAAACTCGCTGCTACAATACTACCAGAAATGGATTCCAACAGAACAGCATCACTATGTTTGCTAAAATTACAGAAAGGATTTTAACTTCAGAACATGTTAAATCGCCTATTCACCATCATCCATTCACGATTAAGAGAACGTGGAGAAATAGATGCTACTACCAACGAAATCTAGCAATTTCTAATCGCGAGAGGACACTACGATTTTCTGATGGCTTACCGAAAATAACATTACTAATTGGTGACATGCTTGTAGCCATGTACTAGCGATGGATTCAATCCAATGAATAACTCGATTCAAGCAGAAAATACAACACAAAAACAAAGACTAGCATGGCATCACCATGACGAAAACCCTGGTCACGAGACTAATTAAACGCCACAAATAAATTTGTCACAACCAGGCAGGCCGCAGGCAGAACACGCTAAGTAGTACACCACCAAACAGCTACGAACCAGAAGAAATCGCCGAGCAAGAGAAATCACAAGCGCGCACGAACCGAATGGGATATCGAGAAGAGGAAAGGGGTGGGCGCAACTGCACAAGCGACATTACCGAGCCGCACTTCTGGTTGAAGTAGTTCTTGAGGCAGATCCAGTGGTTCTGAGCGGGTACCTCCTTGAACTGGTTGAAGTAGTCCTTGGCGACCTCCAGGAACTTCTCCTGCATCTCCGGCTCCTTCTCCGGTGCCCGAAGTGGCGCGGTGAAGGTCGGTGTCGCGGTCAGGGTCGGCGTTGCCTCCTCCGGCGCCGCCACCGCCACCTTCTTCACGCCGTAAAGCGCGGCCGCGATGTGGACGCGGACGGGGGCGACGCGGCATGTGGCGGCGCGGAGGTGCGGCGTCACCGCGGCGCTCCTAATGGCGGAGCCTCCGCTGGTGGGCTCTCTTCGCCGAGACGGTGTTGAACAGATTCCCGCAAGTTGGGCACTTCGTCTTACCGCGGAGAAACTTCCGGTGCTTAGTTTGGCAATGGAATTCCATAGATGAAGGCTTGAGACACACTGGGCTCCCTTGTAAGAATCCCTTCTCCTGCTCGAGCAACTCCGAGATGTAGTGAATACACGGGAACTTCCCTTTTGGAGCCGCGGCAAAAGCCGCCAGTACGGCTTGATGGAACCGCGCCGTAGGTGAACTCGGCGCGGCTTCCTCGTCACCGTCGGAGCCCTTGTTGCCATCGGCGCCCTCCTTGTGCTCGACGCCGGTGCCCTCCTCGGCGTGGTCGACATCGGCGCCCTCCTCGGCGTGCTCGACGTCGGCATCATGATCCATACGCGAGATGTTGCTTCGGTTTCGGGATGGCTTGGGGAGGCGGACGGTGATGGGGCGAAGGGGAGAAATAGAATGGTTGGGTGTATCGATTTGGGGAGACATGCCAGACGAAGGTGCGCCTGTTCGTTTGGCTGTGGCTTGTCGTAAACGATCGTAAATTTCCAGCCGGAACAATATTTTTCTCTCACACAAACCAGCCAGCAGTACTTCTTCACGAACCAGCAACGAAACGAACCAGCCAACCGAACAGGCTGAAGAAAATTGGGTTTAGGGTAATACAGTAATTTTTCTCTGCTGGGCATGCCACGCGATGGACGATGATGGGTTTTGGCGAATACAAATTTATCACAATTGCATCTAGGCCCTTTTTCATGCTAGAGTGTGCATGTGTTTGCAAATGCTAAACTTTACCTCTAGTTAGTCTTTAAGTAAATGTTTAGTAGTTTGCAAACTTTGTGAGAAATAGAATAGAAGTTTTTCAAAACCCTTACTAGCACGATAGATTTTGTGGTGTTTTGAAAAATATTCGGTTTTTGGTCTTTGTGACCTTGTCATGTCATTTGTTATTATAACTCCCATTGATTGATTGGCTAATCACATTTGTCATGACCGTCTCGAGTCCATAAGTTACTATGCCTCTCTAGATTATATGCGCTTCAAACTTTTTCTCAATCTTGTACTTACCACAAGTTAAGAAAATATTAAGTTTCATATTTTTTGGAGATGGTTTGCTATTTTCTATTGTTTAAATGAATTTCTACGTGACAGTGAAACGATCCAAAATGGTACCAGATTTTTGTACTTGGTCTCATATGGTCTAATGAACCAATTTTGGGGAGGTAGAAGGAAAATTATATTATTTTGAAGGGGTAATTCAACCTCCTTTCTCCATTTTAGCACAAAAAATATAATAGCTTTGAAATAAAAGAAAAGAAAGAAAAGAAAATTAGCAAATAAAAGTATTTTTAAAGTTGTAAAGTTTATCTTGGAAAGCCTAATAGAATTGTCCATTTTTATTTGAATGGGAAAGTATATTTGAAACCATACTCGAATTTGATTTGAATTTAGCTTAGAATTGGAAGATTAGAAATAGAAAAGAATTTAATTTGGAAAAAATTCATCTTCTTCTTTTTGGCCCAGCCTCGGAACCGGCCCAGCATCCTTTCTCCCCTTCTTTCTCCCGCGCTCGGCTTGCTCGGCCCGTTGCTAGGCGATCGGCTCCGGTCGGCCTGCCTCGCACCTGGCTTGCTCCGCAACGGCCCAGCTAGGCAGCCCGCTCGCTTCGGCCAATCACCGCGCGCCTACGGCCTGCCTCGCGCAAGCGCTCGGCCTGCTCCGCGGCACAGCCCACCAGCGCGGCCCGCATCGGCACCGCGGCCCGCTACGCTCGCACCGGCCCGCTTCACCGCGCGCTTACGTCGCCCGCACGCGCTGCTCCTCCTTCCCCTCACTGCGCCGTGGGACCCGCTCGTTAGCGCGCACCCGCACGCGCAAGCTCCCGCTCTGCTCGGCCCACACCCGCACGAGCCGTCCGCTCCCTCTCGCTACGACTTGGCCCCACATGTTAGCCGCCGCACGCCCGTCGTCCCCTTCCTTTCCCTTCTTTCCTTTTCTCCCCTGTTTCTTTCCTTTCCTCCTCACCGCCGATGGCACACCACGGATGGCAAGCGCCGTAATCACCGAGCGCCCGCTCTCCTTCCTTTTCTCTGCGCACAGCCCACCTATAAAGCCCTGCGCCACCTCTCCCCTCTGCCCCTCTCCGTTCGCCGCTCGAAGCTCACCGCCGCCGGTGAATCCTCCACTCCCGAGCGCAAACCTTGACGCCGACGTGACCTCGAGCTCCGCCACGACCCAACGCGCCCGTATGTATCATCGATTTCGATTTTTGGTATTGATTCACCCGGATTCCATCTCACCCGCACCTCCCTCTGTCTCCAGACGTCGCCACTGCCGTCGACCCGCCCCATCGAAGCCTCTTGGACGCCGCGACCACCACCATTGGACTCGCGGTGAGCTCCTCCGCCTTCCCGTGCCATCCATTCGTTGTTTAGCACACTAGGACGCCATAGCAGCGAGCATCAGAGCCGCCGTTCATGGTGCCGCCGTGGATTCAGTACCCCGCTGCGTTCCCTCGCCTCGGTAGCGCCTCCACCGTGTTTGCTAGGCTCTGTAGATCATCCCCGTGCTTCTTGATTCGATCGAGGAAGTCAGGAACACCCCCCCCCCCGACATCCGCCGCCAAGCTCGGCTCACCGCCGGCCATGGTGCCCTCGCTGGCCGGACAGTGCAGCCGCCGGGATCACCCGCGCACACACCTGCGCTGTCAGTTTCGTGATGAACGGCCATGATTAGAACACACCGGTCCGATGTGTAACCGGTCCACCGTGGACCCGTGGACACGGTCCACAGCGACGCGTCAGCGCGTCCACCGCCTCGTGGTGCACCGAGTCAATCACATGCGTCCGCGTGGCTGACCAGTCAACAGCCATGAGTCAACCCGCAGTAATAGCCCCGCATTTTGTAGTTAAGCCCTCCTATTTTATTAGAATCAACCCGCAGTCCGGTGTAATTCAAAATAATTGTTTTTCAGCCCTGATTTTATTCATTTAGGACCCTGTAATTTTGAGAAATAGTACGCCCAGTCCAAAATCCGTTTAAATTCAGATTTTTAATTGTTTTAATTCAAATTTGAGTTCAAGTTAATTACAGAAATGCCACTGAACCTTATTTCATGCATAACTTTTGCGTTTTAAGTCCGATTTGACCCGTTCAAATTGCGTTAGGACCGTATTTACGTTATCTACGTGTTTATACAACTGTTAGGCATGTTTTCAACACTTGAAATTCATGAGTAGATTTAATCTATTATTTAATTAAAGTAAAACTTTTTTAAATCGTAACTTATTCATTTCAACTCCAAAATAGTCCGTTCAAGTTGCGTTTGTTTCATAACGTCGAGATCTACATATTAGTAATGATGTTTACTACATTACTATTTCATAAATATCATGGTTTAAATCATATCTTGATTAATGATTATGCAACTGGGTTTTATACATAAAATATGATTTGTTTTACTTTTGTTTTATAATTTAAATCTAAAATTGACTTAATTTAATCTATATTATTATCTTTTGTATATGAATTCATATGGTTAACATAAATGAAGCCTATAGCTTTCTTTTCCACGTATAACGCAAATCTCTCGGTAGTTGTAACTTTTCAACCATAGCTTCGATTAGCGTGCTTCTCGCGACTGTGTGATCGTAGTGATATGTAGAATCGTATATCAATCTCTTTTACTTAATTTTTCCATGATTGGTGTACTGTTCTGATATAGATGCAACTGTATGCTATGCATGTATGTGTATGGATGTTTGTGTGGTGTTCTACGATTGTCCAGTCGGTGAGATACACGTGGTGATCCAAGAAGAAGAAGAAAGACATCGAAGAATAAAGCTTACCGAAGGATCGGTGTGTAAGGCAAGTATAGCATGGGATTATCCTTGTTACCTATTCATAATTAAACACTTAATTCATATTGCATGTGTCTCCCTTGTTGCCATTAAGGATATCCTAGATATTTGATAACTTGTACCTTGAAACCATTGGGATATTGCATGGGATAGTTTTTGCTAGTGCTTAATCAAAACCATGATCTTGTAACTTGACTAATGGTATATGCAATAAACATTAAAACATGACTTTTTAGTAACATGGAAACATGGGGCTGGAGTGTTTATAAGCTTCAGATTCCTCTCCCTAAGGACTTATCTGTAAGCGATCATCCAGGACTTACAGTACAGCTGTGAGGGCCATATGGCTCTGGCTTTAGCTCAGTATGAGGATCTTTTCTAGCTTGTTAGTGGTTACCTTTAAGGCACAGGGTATGTTTCCTTTGCTGCTGGGAAGTGTGTACCGTGCTGCGATGCCCACACGTGCCACTCCTAGAGATGGGACACATACGCCTAGCGGCCCTAACTTGTTAGACGAATTCTTTGAAAGGCTTCATAGTGAACCCTGCCGACCTTCCTTGGAAGTGGGTCAAGAGAATAGCTACCTCGGGTGAAAGGGTAAATCATAACTCACAGTGAACGTGTACAAACTCTGCAGAGTATAAAACTATTATAACAGCCGTGCTCATGGACATGAGCCGCCTTGGACCCTTATGGAATAGAGATGATCACTAATGGATAATGATGATGCTAATAATTGATTGTTTATGCTATACATTAATCATGTTTACCTAATCATGTGTTTATGGGAATGATAAATCCTTTGCTACTCAATTGCTTAAAAAGATGACCTATTAAAGCTAATCGCAGTTAAACCAGTGTCAACCCTTTTGAGCCTCATGAACCCCATGATATAATTGTTAAGTACGACATATACTTACACTTGCTTTATTTTTCTATACATTGGATAAAAATCCCGGATGGGTACCAGATTACCAGTCTGGAGGAGTTAGGCTTGTGGTCAACCAGTCAATCGTCCCTGTGGATTTAGAGTCTTTGCCAGAAGATCAGAGTCAACTTTCCGATGTCTATACTCTGAGGGTACTTTTCTTTTACTAATACGTTATGTAATAAGTATTGTCTCTTAATATTACCCTTATTTGTGGCTATATGTGAGATTTGACTTCCTGGGCTCACATATAGTGTGTATCTGGTTTTGTCTTTAAAACCGGGTGCTACACTTTTTCCTGTTGACGCTGGAATTCTTGCTCTTCTAACCGATGTTGATAATCTTTTTCCTTCTGTCACTGCCATTTATTCAACAGAATTCAAGATGTAACCCGCGGCTTTGTCGCCCCATCTTTTGATGTTTCTCCCTGCTCATATCGGCTCTTTTGCTTGTTGTGATGTCTTATAATTTCTCTATACTTGTCAGTCGATATTTGCATCTCGGGATCGACTATTCCAGCTTCTCTTGATTTGGTTGATGTCAGGACCTTAGTCTTTCCATTGAGCAGTCTAGCATCGACCATGTTTTGATCTCCTGGGAAAGGATTATCATCTACTTTCATCTTTCGAGGCATATCAAATTTGAGCCTTCCTTACTGAATAGCCCTCTGTATATGCTGCCGGAAAACTTTGCATTCATTAGTGAAATGAGAAGTAGCATTATGGAACTTGCAGAACTTCTTATTCTTCAACTGATCAAGGGGCAACATAACATGATTATCGAGCAACTTGATCTGTCCCTTCTCAAGGAAGAAATCAAAGAGCTTATCTGATTTTGTGATGTCAAAGTCAAAGCTCTCCTCGACTCCTCTTCCCCAAGGATTTGGCACCATTACTGTCTTTTTGCCCTAATTCCATTCAGCTGCGGCAACCTCTTCTTCTTCATCTTCATAGCCATCATCGACTGGGTATGGATTATAAGCTTTGGCTACTATGGTACTCTTCTAGAATTGGGTATCTCTGCACATACTCTAGAATTGGCTATTGAGCGCTGCCACTCGATGAGCCAATTGACCCAAGTTGTCAAATGCTTGTCTCAGTAGTTTTTCTTTCCATGTTGGCAGCAGCCCTTGAACAGCCAAAGCGGCTAGTTGATCATCAGCAAAATTTAATGAGAAGAACAAATTCCTAGTCTCTCGGAACCTCTCAAGAAACTCAGTGCTCGATTCGTTAGTCTTCTGCCTTGTAGTTGTCAAATCGGTAATCTTCTTTTCTCTAGTCCCAGTATAAAAATATATATGAAATTTCTTTTCTAGGTTAGCCCAATTGGCAATGGAGTTGACTGGCAGTGATGGAAACTAAGTGAAGGCTGGCCCTGATAGGGACAAGGAGAAGAAACGAACTCGATGGGCCTCTTCAACGGATGCTTCGCCCAATTGTGTAAGATACCGACTGACATGTTCTATTGTGCTTGTGCTGTCTTGGCCAGTGAACTTAGCAAACTCTGGAAGCCTATAATTTGTAGGAAGAGCGACCAAATCATACCATTCTGGATATGGGTGTTTGTACGAAAAGGTCAGCCCTTTTGGCTTTAGACCAAACTGATTCTTTATCATCTCAGTCACCTTTAGCAACAACTTGTCAGCATGTGAATTTGGATTTCTCTACACTTGCTGACCCATCTGTGGATAGAAATCCCATGTGCCTTGATACCCTGGATTCAGAATCATGTGAAGGGTGTTATAATCTATGCCATAATGATACTCTTGTGGAATCTCTATCTGCTGGGTCCTTTGCTGGTTTGTTGCTTGAAGTCTCTGATTATAGACATGAGGATCTATATCTCTACGGATCCTTTGAATTGATGGTGCTATTTTTTGAGCCGACGATGGTATATTGCCCGATGTGCCAAAATTAATCACTTGGTTCTGACCTTGCCCCGCTAGCTGTTGCACATGCTGCACTGACGATCTAGGATTATACTGTATCTAATTCATAGTAGTACATTGAGCTTGTTCAGATGAACTCTGAACTGCCTAGACATCATCATTACTAGCTGGTGCTGCTTCTTGATGGCTGGTACCGACTTGATTAGTCCCTTGGGTCGATGAATATGGAATGTTGTAATAAGCCGGCCCAATCTGATCAACTGGAAACCCATGAAACAACTCTTTCATGGCGTTGTGGAATGTGTCCAAGAAAGCTTCATTATGGCTTGATATGGCATCATGAACAGATTTGTTTATAGCTTCTGTGAAGAAACATTTGTCTTCAGCTTCATCTGCATCTGTCTGCCCGTGCAATAGAACACTTGGTAGTAGATATTTCTGAACAATTGTATTGTCATCTGTTTTGGTGTAGGACAACAAACACTTGTTCTAAAATTCTTCTATAGCTTTGCTGATGACACCTTTATCTCCATCAGGTAGGTCTTCGTAATGCACCATAAGAATGTTGTTGTTGTTGTAAACTGCCATGACGATTGTGGGGTCCCACCAGGCATGCCAAAAACGTGTGTCGACACGAAATTTTTGTCCCATGCCAAGGGCACACAAGCAAGCCAGAAGGGTCCACTCGATGGAGCTGTAGATCTGCCTGGCTTCAGTGTAGGGATGGTTGATCCTGCGCACTCCTCTCGAGATGTGCCAATCAATTTGACCCTGCAATTGACAAGGAGAGAAAGCTAATTAGTAATTTAAGGCGGAACATGCCGGTGTTGCCAGATAGTCCCGAATGTGCGGCTTTGAGAGCCGATATGGAAGGAGATCGACTAAATAGTCGATTCCAGCATATTCATAAGAATAAATCAATTAAAGCTCGTGGAAGAAAAATTGGTTGTCATTCAGGATGAATATCGTTATTTAGACAAATATTAGTCAATGGCAATAAGATATCAACAATAATCAGTTTATGCTAAGCCAATGACTACAAGTAACCGAATCCCTTTTATATAAAGAAGCAGCTCATCACCATTTAACCATTTAATAAAGATAAATCTAATGAACATATTAGATCTCATCTATCGCTATGACCAGTGGGGCATGAGGTAGAATCATGCAGGACGTAGAAACAACAATAGATTTGACGACCCTAACTTATTACTAATATCAGTGGGGCATGAGGCAAAATCATGCAGGCCGTAATACAATAATAAGATCATGGGGCTAACACATCTTTCAACCTATCTCTACTTCAATGGTCTCATGACGCGAAATGCGTATGTGAAAGCACTCGATATCGGCTAAAACAGCCGATTCAGGCATAGCGCACAGTTAAGGTTATGCCCTATCAAAAATAGATCTACCAAATAACGATTCCCACTCCACGGTGCTAATAATGGGGTGTGAGGCAGAATCACACAGGCCATGATAACGGGCCATGGAACGGTTTTCATTAGCCAATAGATCTATTCAAGACAAAACATGCCTTAATCGCACACTATGCACGATCAAGATTGACATAAAATAGACGATAAAACATAACTCATCGTTTAAGATACAGATTAGATTAGTTTAGATTAAAAACGATGGATTAAACAGGATATAAGGCCGATCTAGATCAATCTGAATCGGGCGAAGTGATATTGCTGTAACAAATAAACAATGGAAGCAATAAGCAACATCGGTAACTTAATGAATCTATCCGAAGGAATGCCACCCTTAGATAGAGCCGATAACTTGACCTTAATCTAGTTTGAGCAGTGGAGGTCGACCGGATCGATGCAGCCATACTTGAACTAAACAAGAGTCGATAACTAGCTTATACCGGAGTCACAGTGGAGGTCGACCGGATCGATGCAGCCGTACGAACAGAAGTATAAGCCATGACGGTACTTATAGACAAGCCAGCGATTGGCTGAACCGATGCAGCCCTGCTTGCTGAAGAACTCACCGAGATCTACTCTACTCCTACTCCTAAGGGATGGCCGGAGCCGAAAAAAGTAAGGAACTTGTATTTTATTGATTGTGTTCTCTTTTACAATAGCCGGGATCCAATATTTATACCCGGAGCCTAAACATGAACCCTACTCGAGCACGACTCATTACAATCTTTGGCATAGAAGAAAATATTCCTTATTTAAGATAACTTGGCCCCTAATCTTTCCCTTTTTGTAGAGTCCGATATGTAGTTTCCTGGCGCCAACCGTAGCTCATCATCGCTATCTGCTGACGTCATCCAAAGAGATCCGATTCCAGAGTCGTATCCGAATCAGCTGATATCGATCCTTATGCAATCGATTCCTTGATTGGCATGATTTTGGAAGCTTCGAGTTCCTACGTTTTTCTCTCCAAATTTTGGTGTAAACAACTAAAGAGGAAGACAGAAAAAGACTAAAAGAGAGTTTGAGGAGTTCAAGATACAACAACAGGAGGAGTACAATAAGCTACGTGAGGATATCATGCGCTTTAGCTCTTCTTCTGGTAACTCTCAATTGTTAACTCTGTTGGCTTGATGCAGTGAACATTTGTGGTTTGATGTGTGTACTCATGTGCTGCTTTGATGTGGTGAAACTGTTAGTGGGTTGTTGATGATGTGTAAACAGTAATTTGTTGTATTTGATTATCATGTTAAATAATTATGTAGGCATCGTCGAATAATTATGTAGTCAATATGTACAGCAGTGATGATCTTGAATTACTTTTATGATGAATTGATTGTTGGGCACAGGGTAGAACCTAGGTAGGCCACGTGATCAAATAAAAATACAACATGTGGACAAACCAGTGCATGACACGTGAAATAGCCATGGCATGACACGTAGGCTAATAAAAATCCGACACGTGGAAGGAAGCCATCAAGCCACATGGCCGAATCAAAAAATGAAATGTGGACGGATAGCACTGTGACACGTGGTCAAATACGAAACGGCCACGTGGACCAATAAAAATATGACACATGGTCCAATGAAGAAATGACACGTGACTCAACCACAACACGACACATGTGCCAATAGAAAATAGACCTATGGAACAACAGGGACCCAACACGTGGTCCATTAAGAACCTGAAACGTGCAAGAACCAGAGATGGCCACGTTGTCCAATAACAAGGTGACACGTACCAAAACCATCTTCAATACAACCAGCTATAGCAGGTATATGTGGAAAGCATGTCCAACGGAAGAAACCACCAATGTGGATGCCCCCTGCCACGCATGCCAAAGCAGTCCTATGACGTTCAGTTTTCATCATAGATCTATCCACATCTATGACAAATTTCTAAAATCATCAAAGAATATCAAGAATGACGTGACTTCTATAACAAACCGTTTTTCATCATAAATTCATCATAAAACTGAAATTATGATGAATTTGGCTCCTTCAATGACAAAAGTTGTTCATCATAGAACTGGATATTCCTAGTAGTGTGCTAGACTACTCAAGTAGAAGCATGACCTAATCTATGGTGCCACAAGGACACGTAGGGCTTGGCGGCACTAAGCACTTGCTTATTCTGGACTCCCTTTAGAGGGTAAAGACCCTCTTGACATATGCTTTGGAGGAGCGTCCTCCTCGTTTCCCGATCCTTCGGAGGGTGAAATCCAAAAAAGACATTATTGTCACGTGTAAGATGATTAACAGATAACAAACTTTTGTTGGCTTGAGGAACATGGAGAACATGATTTAGATGAAGAGTACTAGTAGGAGAATGCAAAATACTAGATCCAATATGCTGTACCTCCATACCTAATCCATTGGCAATGTGAACTTGGTCATGGCCGCCATACTTCTCACGAGCAGTGAGCTTCTCCAGTTCGCTGGTCACATGATCCATCACACAGGTATCCATGTACCAATTTGTATCTATCCCATAGGAGGTGGCTGATGCAGAGCTCTTCTACGGCTGGCCAGTAAAGGTAGCGTCAAACCTCTTGAAACAGCGAAGCATGGTGTGGCCCTCCTTGTTGCAGAGCTGGTAGATGACTCTAGATGTGGCGCTGCCCTAACCACGGCCGTCACCGCGACCACCAATCTTCTAGCCACACCCACTGCTGCGGCTGCCAGAACGGCCATGTGATGGACCACCACCGCGACCACCTCTGGTGGCCATGTTCACAGAGGAGTTTGATCCCCTACCATGAAGGAGCTCGATGCGCTGCTCAAAACTCACAAGCTAAGCATAGAGCTCACCCATCATGATGGGCTCGACCCTTGCCGCAATAGCAGACACGACAGGGTTGTAGTCGACGTCGAGACCGATCAGAATGTATGTTCATCCTTGAGGAGCCTACCTACAGATGCCAATTCATCTGCAAGGCCCTTCATTTTGGTGAAATATTCACCGATGGAGGACGCCCCTTTGGACACCATCGCAAGTGCCATCCTTGTGCTAATAATTCTAGCACGGCACTGAGATGCAAACATCTCCTCAATCGCGGCCCAAGCTGCTGCAGCAGATTTAGCTGATGAGATTTGACCAAGGATTTCCTTGGACAGTGAGGACAAGATGAAACTAAGGGCCTTCTGGTCCTTGGAAATCCATGAATCGTAATCCAGGTTAGGTTTGGGTTTGGCCTTTTTGTCATCGCCGGCATCGAGAAATGGTGAGGGCAGTTTGGTGGTGGGGCTAATGAAGCTAGCGAGTTGAGCACCCTTGATGGTAGAAAGGACTTGTGCCTTCCACAGAGGATCATTGCTGCGAGTGAGCTTCTCGCTCATGTAGAAGCCGATCGATGGAGCAGCAGGCGCTGCGGAGGAGGAAGAAGGGAACCCATGGAACGCCATGGGAGGTTTCTGTGAGGATAAGGGCTCTGATACCATGTGAAAGTGGAGGGAATGAGATGCCTTCCCTAGGCTCTCGGTTATATGTTAAATATGTCAAGAACAGCCCCATTGTGTGGCTTGTACAAGGGTCAAAGATTACAACAACTTAGACTACAAACAAGATACTAACTGACCTCCTATCTTAGATTACAAGCCAAGTAACAACTTGGATAAGGACACTGGCCCATAGACTATCGCCTATCTTAACATAAGTATATTTTTTGGGTAACAAAACGACACATGTACATACTTATATTCTACTTTTATTAGTCCACCGTTGACTAGATTGCTTGGTCCTGTGTATGGAATTCTAGCGCACAATTGGACATGCTGCCCAAACTTGCCCACGATGTCCCTCTCACATATGAATGACCTCTCAATATGTATGGTCACAACTAGCCAGCTGGGCAGGATAGATTCCCTAACTCTTGTGTCCCAGTTGCTGGGGTGTCTGACTTTCTGAGACCCTGCAGCTAGTGCAAGTGTTCAACCACTCCCGGATTTGATTTGCCCTCCGCACTTGCAGTTTATAGGATCGATCAGAGATTTTAGACTGATGAACAGGGACAGTCTAACTCATATATGTATGCAATATTTTGGTTTCTTTCTGTGCATGTAGGACAACTGATTCTACAGGTAGCTTTGATCAGTCTAAATGGCAGAAGAGATAGTCAGTTCTGCAGTGGCCCAGGAGGCTGTTAACCATGTCTTATCAAGAATCAAGGAGGGTTATGTAGAGAAGTCAGATGCAAAGGAGCACATAGAGAGGATGGAGATGGCCCAAATCAGGCTAGAAGCCGCCCTTGAGACATCCAACAAGTGGAACATCACCAGCGTGCCACTGTTGCGCTCGCAGAGCAAGCTCAAGCGTGCAACATAGGAGTGCGACCACACTTTGTGCCGATGCAGGCAGCGATTACAAGAAGAGGAAGAAGTGAAACAAGGGCTATGGAGCTCCTCCTTTCCTAAGAGGGTCACTCAGACTGCCATGTCATTTGTTTCATCAATGTTTAGCGGTGGCAACAACGGTGAGGTGAGAGGACCCACTGTTGTCTGGCGATTCAAGCGGTTTGCAGATGGTGCGACCGATTCTTGAGGTACGTGGAGCTTGGTGGCACACCATGCATATACATGTTCTCCATGCCTCTTATACGCCATCTTCTTGCTGACAAAGGAACAAAGTATTGCTTTGTTTGTGGGGGCCAACATCTCTCATTTATTCTATAGCCCTTTAGTCCACCCAACCGTGGGATCAAAGGGACCCTAGAATTATTACTTGAAGATAGCAATGCGCTAGAGAATAATTTCATTCCTAGCCTTAGCTTACGGCTCTCTGAGAGTAATGACATAGTTGGGGTTGCAGTCAGATGCTTGCAGCTGTTCATTCCATAATTGAGCTCAACAACCGAGATTGTGAAGACAAAGCTAACCTAGGTACCATTGCAAGACTTTTGCTGGGTGTTTGATGATTGTTCACTTTATGGCTGTGACGAACATGTTCACACTATGTGTTCTAAATGGTTTCGACAAAACCCGTTTTGTTGTCAACAAGAAGACCATCCCCACGTCCAGAGTCCCTCTTCAGTATAGGGTCAAGATGGCGGACTAGAGGGGGTGAATAGTCCTTTCTAAAATTAATCGCGTCGACTAACCGTAACAAATACATAATTAAAACTATTAGTCTAGCCAAGACTACACCCCTCTATCTAAGTTATCAAGCACCTTGAAAAGATCCTAAACAAGCAACCAAGGTGCCGGGCTAGCTAGAGCTCACCTAACCAATTCTAGGAGCAAGGTCACACAAACCTATGACACTAGTACTTCAAGCATGGGGGAGCTCCTACACAACTAGTAAGCAAAAAAAGAAAGCTCCTAAGCTCACAAGCAATGCACAATAACAAGGCAACTAATGCCAAATTAGAGAGCGCAAATTACTTAGCTACACAAACTAAGCAATGTGACTAACATGGTTACTAAAACCAAATTAGCCACACAAGGGACTTACTTCTATGCTACACAAGCAAGAAGGTAACTAGCAAGCTACACAAGTAAACTAATTACAAGAGCAACTACAAAGTAAATACAAGCTTATATAATGGGGATGCAAACCAACGGGAAGACAAGGATGACACGGTGATTTTTCTCCCGAAGTTCATGTGCTTGCCAATATGCTAGTCCCCGTTGTGTCGATCGCTCACTTGGTGGTTCGGCGGCTAATTGGCATCACCTGCCAAGCCCACACATTGGGCACCGCAAGAACCTACCACGAAAGTGAGGGTAGCTCAATGACACACTCTACTAGAGTTGCTCTTCGCGATCCCCATGGGTGAGCACAATCCCCCTCACAAATCCACCTCCAGATCACTGCACAATCTTCTCGCGTGCTTCAACGGAGTCATAAGCCACCAAGCCGTCTAGGAGGTGGCAACCTCCAAGAATAACAAGCACCACCGGCTTGCAACATGATCACCTAGTGCCACTCGATGCAACCTCACAATGCAATCGCACTAGAGTCGCTCACTCAATCAATCGGATGAACACTATCAAGCAAGAGTGAGTTAGAGGGCTCCCAAGCACCACCACACAAGCCACCAAGGCTCTAGTGTGCTCAGCAAGCAGCCCAAGGCCGGCCAATGGCTCAATTTATAACCCCACGAATAAATAGAACCGTTACCCCTTCACTGCATTGAAAACACGCTGACCGGATGTGCCTTTACTACTGACCGGACGCACAGGTCGCCAGTGTCTGATCACACCAAGGCTTCCACGCGTCCCTGCGTTTGAAACTAGCCGCTGCCACCAACGGCTAACTCATCCGTGCACTCTTTTAGTCACTCGACCGGACTCACTCTTCGGACGACCGGACTCACCACAAGCTAGCGTCCAGTCAAGTCCAAAGACGATCTAGAGACATCAAAACATGACCGGACGTGCCAGATCAGACATGGCCGGACTCGCCCCAGACTAAGGTCCTTTTCTGCTGAAAACCCGAGTGACACCAAGACATGACTGGACGCTGTGAACAGTGTTCTAACAAAGTCCGATCGAGGAACACCTCCATAGTCCGATCGCCAATCCGAGCCGCGGGACCTCTGGAACACATAACCGGATGCTGATTTCATCTACCGGATGCGCCCCTGCACAGAGTCCAATCGCCTCTAGCTGCTGCTACAACTCTGTTCGTCAACAACCAGATGAGGTGGCCAGTGCGTTCGGTCACTCTCTCTCACACACAAAATCTCAACAAGAAATTATTGCTGAGAAAGGAGAATTGCCTGTTGAGCTCAATTCTCTCTCATTGACACCTCGCTGACATGCATGCAAGCATGTCCCCTTCCACTATTTATCAACAAGAATTTCTTGTTGACAAAGGAGAATTGCTTGCTGAAAATAGCACCACTAAAATCACCTTTTTATGTGCTATTTTTTCTCCATTTTCAACACCCTTGCAAATGTACCAACACCACCAAGTGTACACCACTAAGTGCAAATGTGTTAGCATTTTCACAAATATTTTTCAAAGAATTAGACACTCAACTTGCCACGCCACTCGATCCTAGCAACGATGCAAAGTTAGATCACTTGAGTGGCACTAGATGATCGATATGCAATTAAGTTTTCCTTGATAGTACGGCCATCAATCCTAAACCCGGTCATCAACTTCTCTACATGCCTATGACCATTGAAATGAAATGCCCTAGGTTATACCTTTGCCTTACACATTCCATTCCATCTCCTTTGATGTTGATGTAACACATGATGCACTAACCAATCACCAAATGATATGATCCACTTCATATCATCACGTGACCGTATTGGTTCATCGATCTTGACTTCACTTTCTCTTCACCGTTGCCTCAGTCCATCGGTGCCAAGTTAGCACTCAACTTGCCCTTCACACTTGCAACCAGTCTATAGAGCCAAGTCTTGTCTTGATCTTCTCCACCTTGATCACATGACTCCATGTCATGTCTCATATGCAATGAGCTCCTTCATCACATGTGTGAGCTTTGCAACAAATCCAAGCCATTTCACCTCATGGCATGTATTGCTCACACACATATACATGTGGACTAATCACCTATGTATCTCACTCAAACACATATTAGTCCATCTAGGTTGTCACTCAATTACCAAAACCAAACGGACCTTTCATTCAGAATCTTTACCATGTGGTATATACTTGGAACCAGTTATCCAAGTGTATTTGCTAGGACACGTTGCACTGTCAGCTGGGAACAACGGGCAGAGGACAATTGTCGATGGTGAAAGCCAAACAAGCCCCACTGGAGACTTTCCATATCTGAAACTTGGAGCACACTTCTGGCCTCATGCCTCTTCTGAAGATTTGTCACCTGCTGTCAGGGGTTCAGCATCAGAGATAATCAGTGATGAAGCTAAACAATGTGGTATGTATCACATGATGTATGCAAACATTTCCTTTCAACAGCTGGGAGAGATCATGATGCCAAAAGCAGTAGATTGCCTTCGCAGCAATGTGGCAGCTACCTTGTATCAGATGCTGTGGAAGTCCAAGCATGGCAGTGCCTTCATTCGGGTTGAGAAGACCTCATGGAGAGAATCCACTAGGAAAGACAAAGTTGGAAAATGTTGTAAGCAACGGAGGGAGAAGTGGTTACAATGAGTTCATTGGCTCATGGATTGAGCACGCGCCTGCTCTGTTGCAGGGCTCAGTCGTCGACTATTGGTTTCGAAACAGAAGCGATCAACACTACCGTTATTATTCAAAACTAGTGGCTGCACCCATATTGTCCAATCATGTTGTCGTCTTTGCAAGATCACAGATATCTGGCGAGGAAGCTCAAGTTGTCCTGCACGTTCAATCCCTAAAGGAGTTCAAGTTGCTTGTACTACCTTGATGTACATAATAAAGTTCAATAGATGGCGAAACGACCAAAACAAAAGTTATAGATCTCTGAAGGTTATGCAACTTTATAGTTGACAACTTTTTCATTTGAAATCATTTATGCATGGAAAATCTACGTTTGAATTTCTCACATTTTAAATTTCAATTTTTCAAACAACATCAGATGGAGAAACGACCAAAACCAAAGTTGTGTATCTCAAAAGGTTATGCAACTATGTAGTTGACTACTTTTTCATTTGAAATCATCTATATAGGCAAAATCTACATCTGAATTTCTCACATTTGAAATTCAAATATTTCAAACGACCTCAGATGGAGAAAGAACCAAAACAAAAGTTGTAGATGTCAAAAAAGTTATGAAACTTTGTAGTTGACAACTTTTTTATTTGAATTTGTTTAGAATCCAGAATACTTATGTGAAAATCAGATGAAGATAAAATGAGGAGATCGGTAATCCCAAATAGATACAAGTGCGTCATGTTTGGAGTGGTTAGGGGACGAACACACAAGGTCTGAGGTCGCGCACGTTTTTCACGCGAATAGTTGCTGGACTTGCTACGGTGCGCGTGTGGCTGTCAGGTCTCCCGAGATTGAGTTTTTTTTTCTATTTATTGGGCCCAAATTTCTGATTTATGGACAATAATTTCTAGAGGCATCTCGAAATACAGCAAATAAATTTCTAGAGGTGGCTGAAGAACCGTCTCAATAAATCGTTCATTTGTAGAGACGAAAGAGCAAAGGCATCGGACGCCTATGAAGAGATTTTCTGTAGTAGTGACAAATAATAAATAGTTAAAATCATATATTTAACTGACAACTATAGCGCAGGCGTTATATGACTCATGTAGTAGTATATTTTTTGGGTAACAACACGACACATGTACATACTTATATTCTACGTTTATTAGTCCACCGTCGACTAGATTGCTCGGTCCTGATCGCGATTTTGTCTGTGCTGTGATATGATCCGTACATCAGCCTCACTGCTACTTTGCCTCTACATCAGTTATTAATTGTGATTTCCCTATATTCAAAGTCCTCCTGTGTTGTTATCAATCTTGATAAACTTCCACGATGTCCCTCTCGTAAATGTAGTACCTCTCAATATGTATGGTCACAACTGGCCGGCTGGGCAGGATAAATTCCCCAACTCTTGTTTCTGAGTTGCTGTGGTGTCAACTTTCTGAGACCCTACAGCTAGTGCAAGTGTTCGACCACGCCAGGTTTTGATTGCTCTCTGCACTTGCAGTTTACAGGATCAATCATAGGATTTAGACTGATGAACAGGGACAATCTGACTCATATATGTATGCAATATTTTGCTTTCTTTTCGTGCGTGCAGGACAACCGATTCTACAGGTTGCTTTGATCAGTCTTAATGGCAGCAGAGATGGTCGGTTCTGCGGTGGCCCAGGAGGCTGTTAATGAAGTCTTATCAAGAATCAAAGAGGGTTATGCCGAGAAGTCAGATGCAAAGGAGCACATAGAGAGGATGGAGATGGCGCACATCAAGCTAGAAGCCGCCCTTGAGGCATCCAACAAGTGGAACATCACTAGCCCGCCACTACTACGCTGGAGGAGCAAGCTCAAGCGTGCCACACAGGAGTGCGACCACACTTTGCGCCGGTGCAGGCAGCGATTGCAAGAAGAGGAAGAAGTGAAACAAGGGCTACAGAGCTCCTCCTTTCCTAAGAGGGTCGCTCATACTGCCATGTCATTTGTTTCGTCAATGTTTAGCAGCGGTAGCGACGACAAGCTAAGAGGATCCACTGCCGTCCGGCGATTTGAGCGGTTTGCTGATGGTGCCAGCGAGTTCTTGAGGTACGTGGAGCTTGGTGGCACACCATGCAGATACATGTTCTCTGTGCCTCTTATACGCCATCTTCTCGCTGGCAAAGGAACAAAGGATTGCTTTGTTCGTGGGGGCCAACATCTCTCACTTACTCTACAGCCCTTTAGTCTACCCAACCATAGGATGGGGGCGTGCTTGGTATTCCTACTTGAAGATGGCGATGTGCCAGAGAATAATTTCCTTCTTGCCCTCAGCTTACAGCTCTCTGAGAGTACTGACATAGTTGGGGTTGTAGTCAGATGCCTGCAGCTGTTCAAACCGTACTTGAGCTTCACAGCCGAGACTGTAAAGACGAAGCTGACCCAGATGGCAACGCAAGACTTGTGTTGGGTGTTTGATGCTTATTCAGTTTATGGCTGTGATGAACAACAGAACAGTCTTCAAACCATGTGTTCTAAATGGTTTCGACCAAACCCATTTTGCTGTCAACAACTAGAACATCTCCATGCCCAGAGCTCCTCTTCAAAATCATTGACATGTGATATATACATGGAACAAGTTATCCAAGTGTATTTGCTAGGACATGTTGCACTGTCAGTTGGGAACAATAGGCAGAGCTCAGTCATCGATGGCCAAAGCCAAACAAGCCCCACGAGAGACTTTCCATATCTGAAACTTGGAGCACACTTCTCGCCTCATGCCTCTTTTGAAGATTTGTCACCTACTGTTGGGGGTTCAGTGTCAGAGATAATCAACGATGAAGCCAAACATTGTGCCATGTATGCAAACATTTCCTTTGAACAGCTGGGCGAGATCACGATGCCAAAAGCAGTAGATTGCCTTAGTAGGAATCTGGAAGCTACCTCATATCAGATGTCGTGGAAGTCCAAGCATGGAAGCGCGTACCTTCGGGTCGAGAAGACCTCATGGAGAGCAACTACTAGGAAGGGCAAAGTTGGAAAACGCTGTAAGCAACGGCAGGACAAGAAGGCTCCATCTCAGGGATGGACAGGTGCTAACAGTGAGTTCATTTTTGGCTCGTGGGTTGCGCACATACCTGCCCAGTTGAAGGGCTCGATCGTTGACAATTGGATTCAGAAACAAAAGCGACCCACACTACCGTTGTTATTGAAAACTAATTCTTGCGTCCATGATTGTCCAATGACGATGTTCTTTTTGCAAGATTACAGTTATTTGGCAAGGAAGCTCAAGATGTCCAGCACGTTAAACCCGTGAAGGATTTCCACTTGTTTGTACTACCTTGATGTACACAAAAAGTTCAACTGTTGGTGTGTGTAGCAAATATAAAATTATCTAGGTTTGACCTAAAAATGTAATACTCTATTCCAAATTATAAGACATTTTCCAATTTCTAAACACATTGTTTTTACTATATAACTAGACATAGTGTATCATGACATTCCTTGGTCTTTTAATGCTCGTGGGCTACGTTCGTTCCCGATGTGTGGCCGGTTTCTCGTGGGGCCGATCCACACATGTAAGTAATGTGAGCATACACGACAAAGCGTACGGAGGGTTTCATGAGAGCCTATGCTGATCGTCTGATTCAAACATGGGCGAAGGATCTGCAAACTATTGAAGTTGAGAGTACGAAGTTTATTCATAGTATGCTACTATAAAGTTTTTAATTATTAGTAAAAAGTTTTTTTTAATTCAGCTACTAGCCAATGATCACCAGGGAAAATATAAGATATGCGTGCAAATGGGTAAATGGGCCTACAACACCTAGATCAGATGTGTAAAAGCCTAATCCGCTTCCCGTCCCACGCGCTAGTAACTGAAACAGCCAACGTCCATTGGTTTGTGTCTACGTGCGAGCGACCATGTCAACCGCTCCTCGTGGCATGGCAATGCTCTATAGTCTGGAAATGCAAACTCTAACAGGCCATGGTCGCACGGTTGCAACACCATGCGACCATCGTGCCAGCGCCGGCGGCGCCGCCACCATCGAAGGCGAGTTAGGGTTTGGCCGTCTTCCCCGGCTCTAGATCTCTGGCGGCAGGTTGGCCTGGCGGTGGGTTGTCGTGGGTAGGCGGTGCTGCGAGATGGCGGAGCGCTAGCGGCCTTGGTGGTAGTTTGGGGGGGAGACAGGTGCGGGGGAGTCTCGTCAGTGACCAGTTGATGGAGGCGGCGAGAGATTGGGGTTGACGGACGGGGGCGGAGGGCGGGCGGTGCAGCGAGGCGGCAAGTCGCTGGCGGGCATGGGCAGTGGTGAGAGGCGGCAGAGGGCGGGGTCGTGCACTCACGTGGGAGCGAGAACTGTTGTGCAATAACTCTGTCCTTCCGGAAATATCTCACAGGTCTGGAAAGCCTCCATGCTCTTCGGTCTTCTCTTTTGAGTCTCCCTCACCCACAAGGCAGCGCCGTGGTTGTTTTCTTCCTCCCTCCCATCTCTCATGGTCATGGTAGCTTCTGCACAACGTCACGCCTTACCATTATAAATCGCACACCAGTGGTGGAGTCAGAGCTAATAGGAAGAGGGCGGCAAATGAAGGTCTAGATCAGATATTCCTCAAATAAAGGACTACACTGCACTCACTACGAATCAATCTTCAATGGCATATGTATTATTTAGGACTCTTTTTGTTATATTTCTGATTTTCTTTGTTTCTACTATTATCATGATTTATTTCTAGTTCAAGAATTAGATTAATTGGATGAAGGCTAGAGACCTAAGGCAAATTAATTAATTTTGTTCCCCTTTTTTGTTAAGTTTTTCAACTGTCTTATGTATCATAACACAAATGTTTATTTAATTGTTGTCTATATTCTTTCTATGCTTAAATTGGGGGCCGCGGCCCTGCTTGTCGTGGACTCGTGGTAACCTACCCGTGACACTGGTATGCATGCCGTCGGGTTCGGGTCCTGCTTTTTCCTCCAAGCTTTCCAGCCACGATTTCTACGTTTAGTCACCGTCGACTTTGACTCCGGTTGGTCTTACGGATGAATAATTCTGGCCCATGTCTGACGCGTTCCTAGAGGTGTCTATATATCAATAAATTCTGGCGGTCTCCAAGATGTGATACGTACGTCGACCTCAGTGCATGTTGCCCTCTACTCCACTCCAAAGTCTTCAAAGTCTTCCTGTGTGCATATTTAACGCCACCAAGTGCGTGGTTGGCAGCGCAAACCTGTGTCGCCGGTGTCCTGGACGAGAAAGAAGGCAACCGAGAGCAACAGGAAAATTAATCACTACCGGACACGGATGATTTGCCGAGTGCAAAAAGGTTTGCCGAGTGCTTTCTGTCGGGCACTCGGCAAAGGCAAAATTTGTCGAGAGCCGGACCCAGAGGCACTCGGCAAAGATAGGCCGTCAGCAAATCTGCCTTTGCCGAGAAACGGACACTCGGCAAACTTTAGCCGTCGGCAAAAATTTTCCTTTGCCAAGTGCTAGGCGCTCGGCAAATATTGGCCGTCGGCAAAAAAATCATTGCCGAGTGCCGGGTGCTCGGCAAAATTTAGCCATCGGCAAAGGTGGCCGACATGACGGCGGCCACCTGCCGTCAGCCTTTGCCGAGAGCCCCGCCGTTAGGCACTCGGCAAAGGTTTTTTATTTTTTTAAAAAAACTTCTTTACCGACTGCCCTGTGAGCTGGCACTCGTCAAAGGCTTCTTTGTCGAGTGCCAAGGTTGGCACTCGGCAAATTAAATTTTTTTTGTTTTTTTCGCCCTATTTTTTTTTTCTGGGGCCTTGCTACAGTAATTAGAACTTCATTTGAAAATTTGGTACAATTTTGAGTTTTGTTACTATATTTCCTTAATTATTTTTGTTTCGTTGAATTTTTCCGACTATTTCAAATTTGAACTGCATGTACATGAAATAATGAAATTTGGTCATTCAAAAAATGGTATTCATGATGTTTGGCGTATGTTGAGGCCGTATCCAGGAACTCGCATGAAATTACGAGCATCTTGTTGTCGTAACATGACAATGTACTTGTGGGAAAAGTGTATTTAAATTATATAAAATCCAAACGAAGTCCGAAAATCACAAAACTTGTCGAGGTGTCTTGTTATCGCATGTGGAGGCCATGATAAAAAATTGAGAAAGTTTGGAGCAAGTTGTGATGTCGGATGCCTAAAAGCCAGACATCTCCACATGTAATCATATGTGGAGATGTCTGGCTTTTAGGCATCCGACGTCATAACTTGTGATCACATGTGGAGATGTCTCACTTTTAGGCTTCCGACATCACAACTTGCTCCAAACTTTCTCAAATTTTTACCACGGCCTCCACATGCGATAACAAGACACCTCGACAAGTTTCGTGATTTTCGGACTTCGTTTGGATTTTATATAATTTAAATACACTTTTCCTGCAAGTAAATCGCCATGTTACGACAACAAGATGCTCGTAATTTCATGCGAGATCTTGGATACGGCCTCAACATACGCCAAACATCATGAATACTATTTTTTGAATGACCAAATTCCATTATTTCATGTACATGTAGTTCAAATTTGAAATAGTCGAAAAAATTCAACGAAACAAAAATAATTAAGGAAATATAGTAACAAAACTCAAAATTGTCCCAAATTTTGAAATGGAGTTTTAATTACTATAGCAAGGCCCCAGAAAAAAATGGGGGCAAAAAAAACAAAAAAAATTAATTTGCCGAGTGCCAACCTTGGCACTCGGCAAAGAAGCCTTTGCCGACTGCCAGCTCACAGGGCACTCGGCAGAGAATTTTAAAAAATAAAAATAAAAAACCCTTTGCCGAGTGCCGCTGGGCCCGGCACTCGGCAAATCTTTTAACCTAAAAGCCAAGAATGGGCCGGCCCAACCCCACCCCCTGCTCACTCCTCTCCCACCCGCCCCCGGCCGGCCGCGCCGCCCCACCGTTGTCACCCTCCGGCGAGGTCCTACCGAGCCCGCGCCGGCGCCCAGCCCCGTGCCCCCCCCCGCCCCCATCCCGGCGGCGTTCGCCCCGGGGCCCGGCCGACGCTCCTGCTCGGCCCTAGTGGCCCAGCGCCCCTGCCCCGGTGGCCACGTGCCCACGCCACGAGTCCCCGGCCGCCTCCCCGAGCTCGCCGGCACCCCAGGCTCCGAGCTCCCCGGGGACAGCGACCCGGCCGGCCCCGAGCCGCCCAGAGCTCCCCCGGCCCCAAGCTCCCCCGCTGGCCCCGAGCTCCACCGGCCCCGCCGTGCCCTGCGGCCGGCCAGTAGAGGGAGAAGGAGAGGAGCAAGAGGAAGAAAGAGAAGGGGAGGAGGAAGAGGAAGAAAGAGAAGGGGAGGAGGAAGAAGAGGAAGAAAGAGAAGGGGGAGGAGGAAGAAGAGGAAGGTGCCGACCCGACCGCCCGTCGATCCTCACGCTATTCCGACCGCCCGTTGATCCTCGCGCTGCTGCGGTCATCCCCGCCATCGTCGCCGGCCCTCACTCTTGCCGTTCTTGCCGCCAAGGTAAGCCCTACCCTTGTAGTGTTAGTAGTAGTAGTAGTCAGTAGTGTTAATAGTAGTTAGTTGTAGTGCTAGTAGTAGTAGTAGTTAGTAGTGTTAGTTGTAGTGTTAGTTGTAGTAGTTAGTAGTGTTAGTTGTAGGGTTAGTAGTAGTAGTTAGTAAATAGTAGTAGTTAGTAAGTAGTAGTGGTTGTTAGTAGTAGTTAGTAGTGTTAGTTGTAGGGTTAGTAGTAGTAGTAGTTAGTAAATAGTAGTAGTTAGTAAGTAGTAGTGGTTAGTAGTAGTAGTTGTTAATAGTTAAGTAGTTCTTAGTATTAGTACTGTTAGCAGTTAAGTAGTTGTTAGTAGTAGTGTCAGTAGTAGTTGTAGGGTTAGTAGTAATTGTTGTTGTACTACTTCAATACTTTCATATGCATGAAAAGAGAACTAAAGTACATGGCTCCTCTTGATATATTGGTGGTTGTTGGCCTTCGTGCCCATGTTTGGTATATATGTGGTTGTTGGCCTTTGTGCCATGTTTTTTGCAGGTTTTGGGAACCTCCCCGTGCAGGGAGGTGCTGCCGAAATTTTGAGTCGACACTAACCATTTTTGCCCTTTTTTGTAGGAGGACCTGTGGGAGGGACTCGGCGACCCCGTTCGTCTTCGTCGGCGCTGTGGGTCTTCCTGCACCGCGTCGACTCGCCACTGCACCGACTCTCCATCGCCCCACTACCCTGACCTCACCGGCACCCTAGGTATAACCCCTCTATCCATATGTGGTCTTT